>NW_018228161.1:149747-224257 GCF_001263595.1 Phalaenopsis equestris
AAAGATAAATAAAACTACTCAGAATCCATGGAGAAAATAAAACCACACTTTAGTTTAAAAGTAGAAATCATTGTCAAACCAAAAAGTAGTCTCGATTAAAACCAAAAGTAGTATAAAAATAAAGATAAAAACTTATCTCAATTCCTCCACCAACTCTTGAAGTTCCTTTAAATCTCTTCCCTCTTACAACACTCTCAAAATATACTAAAAACAAAAATGATAAAGTAAATTTGTGTGGTGCCTAAAAATCTCTCCAAAACTCTCTCCTTTCCAACACTTTTCAGAACTTTCTCGCACTCTCTCCCTCTTCAAGCACCCACTTCAAATGTAAAAACTTCCTTCTTTTATAAATCTCCAAGAGGTGCCATTATAACTCTTCAAAATGTGTCCAAATTTGATGTATTCTCCAAAGGATGCCTCCTTTCACAAGTCCTTTAATAATATTTTCATTCCTAGTGGTCATAACCACCCTCTTTAGCTAATAGGTGCCCCCTCTGGCACTTAAGCGTGGGACTCTGGCGTTTAGGCGTGGCCTTCTCTGTTTAACCGGTGCTTAAGCACTGGATCCGATGCTTAAGCACCAAAACACTTTAGCACAATTTTCACCTCTTTGCTCCAACTATGATCCTTTATCCTTTTTCACTCCTTTTAGCATTTTTCACCTTTTTACTTGTACCTAAAAGAAAAACACACAAATACCTTCCATTAAAGCACAATATCTAAAAAATAGGTATATAAATGCGTCTAAAAATACTATATATTTTAGGTGTATCAGTGCCCATTCAATACACGTGGAAACAGACAACATTCGTTCATTGTCCTGAAATCCTTAGCACGAGAACCGTCCAACATCAAACCCTAATATCTCTCTCGATACTTAACCAAATTAAGTACGGTTTGTTCCTATTGACTCATCTTGATTTGGAGAACACATCCATATGGTTAATCAAGTTTTAAATCAAGTCTATAAGCATGGAGAAATAAGTGAAGCTTATTTTAAAGGGAGAGTTCAATACATTTGCCCAAGAGGTGTGGCCTCGATGGGAGCTTCCAAAAGCTTGCTTTGAGTCCAAAGATCTCTTAGATGAAGCCTCAAGTCATGATGAAATGCCTAGGTATGATTTCAAAGAAGGACGATTGAGGGATTCAATCAAAGTCCACCCTAGGGTGGTCTGGTGATGGGGCTTCTATGGGGGATCTTCTTCTCTCACTTAGGGGATGGTGTGGGTGCAATTAATTTGAATTTTGTGGAGTCTAGAGGGATGGGATGTCCTATTTTGGCCTTAATTTTGAGCTCCAAAATTGAACTCAGGTGGTGGGTTTGAGGGCTTGAGGATGGTTGGATTGAACTTAGTGGGTCTTAAAGAAGCTCTAGGATCAATTTGATAGAGTCTTCCCAAGGAATTTCAAGCTCTCCCCTCTTGTCCATGAAGAATGAGTTTGAATAAAAGGGGAAGGAGAAACCAACAAGGGCAATTGGTGGGTGCCATAAGTTGCTTATGTGGAGGGTATAAATGTGCAAAAATCCAATCGTTATGAGGCAACTTGGATCGATTTAATTTTTGGTTTTAGCCTAGGTGGAGCATTTAGGCTTGGCTTTTTCTGCAGCCAAGGTGGTCGGCTGGCCAGGCTCAGGTCACCATCTGACCCCATGAGGTCAGGGCTTGGTTTTGGTGAATTCAATTTAGGGTTGACATGTGTAACGGTATTGAATTGAAATGGAATGGGGGAAGAGCTATTTTGGGTCGAATTGGGTTTAGTCATTAATTTAAGTTGGGTTCACTCATCAAGGTTGGTTTAGGCTGAAGAAAAGATAATTTGGCTTAGCTTAATCAGTGGGAATAAGACACCATCCAAGGGGATTTGGCTAAACATGGGTTAAAGTGATTCATGGGAGGAGTTAAAAGAATCTTAAGGAGCTTGAAACTGGCTTGGCTTTTTGCAATTAATAGTTTGATGAGGTGGTAAGGATCTCATGGCTCACCTATGGTGGCTTCATGGCTTCCCTTTGGCTTGGTCAAGTTTCATGAGGAGAGATTTTGGATTTTATGGGATATTTTGGTGGTCTTTTTCATGAGGCCTAATATGGAATGATTTTATCATAAATTTGAAACTTATGGAATGATTTTGATTAAATGGATGATAAAGAGAAAAGAATCTGTCATGTGGGCTTTGGATTTGGGCGTTTAAAATTAGATGTAGTGGGCTTGGGCTTTTAAAATTAAGGTTGAATTTGGGCTAAAATTTGGGCTAATTAAATGTTGAATTTTATGTAGGAATATGTTATGAAGGATTTGGAAAAATTTCAAGTGATTTTGAATTGAATTGAAAGGCCAATTTGGTGCATTTAGACGCATGGTCAAAATTAGGGCTTTTTGATTTGGGTGAAATTGGGCTTGCAGTTGGGGCAAAGTTGTCTTGAATTTTTTTTAGATTGGTATTGGGGGTACTGAATTTTGGTTTGAAATTGAAATTGGGCAAGATTGGGGTAAATTGGGCCAAGATTGTGGCTAATTTGGGGAAATTGGGCCCTTAAGGGCAAATTGGGGCTTTTGGTCAAATTGTGTAAAATTGGTCAAATTGGGTCAATGTGATGGTTAAAAATTGAAATTGGGAATATTTGGGATGATTTTGAAATTTTTGGGGATTTTTTGAATTTTTGAAATTTTTGGGTGAATTTTTAAATTTTTTTGGTCATGAGGGGCATTTTGGTAATTTTTGGCGATTTTGGGGGTATTTTGAGAATTTAGTGATTTAGGTGAATTTTATCCAATTTAGGTAGTGGTGAGTGGTTTGAGATGATTTTTTTTGGCAAACTTGGGTATTTTGGGATTTTTGGCCAAAATTATGGTTGTAGAGGTATTTTGGTAATTTTGGTGATTTTGGGCTAGAATGGGCAAGTAAGCCATGAAGCCATGTCAAACCAATAGGAGCCAAACCAATAGGAGCCATGTGAAGACTCATTTTGGATGCTCAATATGCTGGTTCTAACCCTCTTAGCCAAAAGACCAGAGGTACAGGTTCATTCATATGAGCTTTCCGAAAGGAATCATGGGACCAAATCAAGGGGTCTTAGGGTTTGGGGTATGTAAGAAAGTTTAGTGTGTGCAAGCTAGCTTAACCAAAACCAGACCACCCAGGATTAGTCCTAAGGTTTGACTATCCTACGGGAGACTTTCCTTAAGTTCCCTCATACTGACCCCACTTACTAAGTGCTAGAGGTTAGGACCAAAATGTGAAATTTCAAGTTGAGCAAAGAAGAGTTTAGAATTTCTAATGGTGATGGTTCCTTTTCTAGTCCTCTAGTAATAGTCATAATAGTCAACAAGAAAGTCCTATAAGTCCTATAGCTAGACCTTAGGCTAATAAAAAGGAAAAAGCTAGACCTCAGCCAAAAAAGAGTTCAATAGAGGATCAGCCTCGGTTTGCAGTTCTCTTCCTTACGACTTCTATGCATACAAATTGAAGGATTGATTCCTTTAATATTAGTAATTTTCCATCCAAAGGCTTTCCATCCAAAGGCTTTCTTGTACCAAAGGCTTTCTTGTAATTCTTCAAAGTTTTCATTAAACTATTTACTTCTTCTATAGTTAAATTTGATGAAATTATAACTGGTAATATTGAGGAATCACCTAAAAATGCATATTTTAATTGTCCAGGATGTAACTTCAACTCAAGTTCTGGAGGTTTTCAATCGATGCACAAAACATTTATCCTTTTATTTTGTGTCCAAAACATCAAAATTTTCTCAAATAAAATTAAAATATTCCTTATAAAAATCTTCAGATTGTTCTAATTCTTCTTCTTCCACATGTTCCAACTCTTTCATTTCAGATTCTTTTGAAAAGTTGTTTTAAAATGACATTCAATCAGATATCTTATTATATTCATTTTGTAACATTCATCATTTTTACCTTGTATAGGATACTTCATTAATTTTGAAATATTAAAAGTAATTATTTAATCATTTACGCGCATAGTTAATTCCCCTTTCTGCACATGATATGTATCTCCTTATCTTCCTCCATATCTAGCAAAATGAAATCAATAGAAAAGTTAAATTGATCCACTTTCACTAAAATATCTTCTATAACTCCCTTAGTTTATATTATTGAACGATCTGCTAACTGCAAAGTTACAATAATAGGGGATATTTCTCCTAATCCCAATCCTTTAAATATTGATAATGGTATAAGGCTAATGCTTGCACCTAAATCACATAAAGATTTTCCATAAAATTTGTCTTATATTGCACATGGAATTGTGAAGCTACCAGCATCTTTAAGTTTCTTAAGAAATTTTTACTGAATTATAGCACTGCACTCCTCACTAAGTGCAACAGTCTTGCTATCTTCAAACTTCCTTTTTTTGTTAAGAATATCCTTCATAAACTTCACATAGCTTGTCATTTGTTTTAAGGCTTCAGCAAATGGAATATTAATAGTAAGCTTTTTAAGCATTTCCAAAAATTTTGAAAATTGTTTATCAAACTTTTGTTGACAAAGTCTTGTCGATAGGGAAATTTGTCATTCAGCAGGCCCACAAAGCCTCTAACAACTTCTCATGCCATTCCTTCTTATTTTTGTCCAATGTTTTCTTCAAAATTTGCATGAGTGTCTTATTGAAGGCTTCGACTAAGTCGTTCACTTTGGGATAATAAATTGTAGAGTATCTCTAATCTATCCTAAGTTGCTTTAGAAAGTTATTGATCTTGGTGGTCTTGAAGGCTAACCCATTATTAAAAATTACCCTGTGTGGAACACCGAAACAATAGATGATCTGACTTTTGAAGAACTAGAGAACGTGATGCGATGTAACCTCTCATAATGGCATCGCCTCTACCCACTTAGAGAAGTAATTTGTGGCTGCGATAATGAATCTATGCCCTTTCTAAGATGAAGGGCTTATTAAATCCACTATATCCGTGCCCCAACACTCAAATGACCACGAGGTGACAGTTGGGTGTAGCACATTCAAAGGTTGATGCAAGAGCACTCCATGCATTTTACATAAGTTTCACTTTCTGGTTGTGTCCATGTAATCTATTAACATCGCTGACCAATAATATCTGAACCTCTTAATTTTAATCTTCATCTTGAGCCTTTGTTGGTGAGCACCACATAACCCAACTTGTACTTCTTTGATGATATCCTGTGCTTCTGCTCTACTTAAACATCACAGTCACATCTAATCAACTAATCAAATGACGACTTTCTGTAGAGAACATCACCTACCAAAGCCTACGACATAACTCGTCTTGTGATGTGATATGCTTCTGACTTTTCATCTAGCACTCAACCCGTTTGTAAGTATTCTATTAATGGCTGGCCTGCGCCAATCTTTAGTAACGTCAGCAACTAAAACTGCCACCTCTTCTACCTCTTTCTTGAGCTTATGTAAATTGTTAAGGTTGACCCACGACAGGACCTGATGTCCCGGTATCATGATCTTGATGGAATCCTCCGGCAGACATGCTAATTTTTTAGCAAGTTTGGCTAAAGCGTCGGCATGGGCGTTATCTCCCCAAGGAATCTGATACAATGTCGCATTGGGTATATGTTCCAAAAACTTCATTGTATATTGATGGTTTCTGCTAATCTTGGTTTCAAGATCTTGTACTGTCTGACGACTTATTGAATGACTAGTTAGGAGTCGTCGTAGTTGGCAATGTCTGTTATATCCATCGATATTGCTAATTCCACTCTCGTGATTAATGCTTCATACTTTGTTTCATTGTTTGTACATGGTTATGTCAGGTGGAAAGATAATCTTAACATCCCCTAATCTAGTGTAACGAAGATCAGACCAATCCCTGCTTTGTGTGGTATAACTGTTCCTGATCCTTTGTCTCTTCTGACTGACAAACCTCCATCAAATTACATTTCCTAACGTTGAGTATTGTGCGGCTCTACATGTAGTATCTGCTTGTCTGGTAAGTCATCGTCGAGAGGGGACCCAGTCCTTTGATATCATGAAAGTTATATCAAATTATAATAAAATCATTGACCACCTTGTTAAACATTCACAAAGCGTTGGTCGGGTCATCAAATATTATAACGGATTAACTTTCAAAATAAGGATGATCTTATGAGAGAGCATGCAATTTCTAAGCTTTTGGGTAGCGAAGATTAAAGCTAGACAATGTTTCTCAATAGGAGGAAACTTTATCTCTATCGGTATTAGACGTCGACTCAAGTAGTAGAGTGTGTTTTCCTTTCCCTCATCATTGACCTGAGCTAAAAAGGCTTCAAGGGAGTCATATAAGGGCGCGATATAAAGTATCAACGGTTTTCCTGGGATAGGGGCTGCCAAAATAGGAGGTGTCATTAAATATTCCTTAAAGTCCTCAAAGTTCCACTGGCATTTCTCTTCCCAAATGAATTTGATATTTATTTTAATTAATATCGGAAAGGCTTACACCTTTCTAAAAGAGTAGAGATAAAGCTTCTTAGGCATGCTAATTTTCCTTGAAAGGATCGTAGCTGTTTCAAGGTTTTGGGAGGAGGCATTTCCAAAATAGCTTTAATCTTATCCAGGTCGATCTTGATTCTCCGATGATGGACAACGAATCCTAGAAATTTCGACAACGAAGATGGACAACGAATCCTAGAAATTTCTCAGAGGTAACACCAAAGGCGTACTTTAAAGGATTCATCTTAAGATTATATTGTTGTAATTGCTCGAACACGATTCTCAAATCATACAAGTGGTTTAATCACTGCATGCTTTTGATGAAAAAGTCGTCCACGTAGCACTCCACTTGGTTGTGGATGAGGTCATCAAAGATCTTCTTCATAGCTCTGTTCTATGTTGCTCCAGAATTCTTCAACCCAAATGGCAACACTATATAGCAGAAGATCCCAATTAGGGTTCTCAAAGCTATAAGAGTTGTATCTTTTGGAGTTATTTTGATCTGATCGTGTGTCGATGTGTAACCTGACAATCCATCCATGAAGAGGAAGATATCGTGTGTCGATGTGATGTCCACCATTAACTCTGGTATTGGTAGTGTTGGACACACTTTATTTAAATCCCTAAAGTTGACACACACACAGATTTGTCCATTTTTCTTCTTGACTGGTACAACATTGGCTAACCACATCGGGTATTATTTTTCCAGCACAATGTTAGCGTATATTAATTTCTTCACCTCGACAATAACTTGTTGCTCTATTTTGAGGAACATTCTTCTTGGAGTTTGCTTTACTGGAGTCATGCTCTTGTCCAACCCAATCTTGTTTAATGCAGCTTCTGAAGATAGTCCTGACATTTCTTTATAGCTCCAGGCAAAGCAATCTCCAAATTCTAACAATAACTTGATCAACTTTGTTAATTCTTCCCTACTGAGTAGCAAACTTATGAAGGTGGGTCAGTGCCGCTCCTCGGCCCCGAGATTTTTTTCCTTTAATTTGTCGACGGTTTATTTAATCTCTTCTTCAAACTCTGGTAGAGCATAATTCATTGGTTGATCTTTTAAGTCATCATCTACATCAAGGCAATCATCTTCCGACTCACTAGTAGCAGCTATGCAAAATTTTGAGTCATCGACTGGTCCTATAGTACCAAATCTAAGACCCTCTTTTGAATTGTGACTTCAACTTTTAGCATTCCATAACTTCTCAAAAAGTTATAGTTTGTCCTTCGACATCTGCTTTGGTACATATCCCTATTGAATTAATTTTTAACACAAGGATAAAAGTAGACAAATGGTAATTCCATTAAATTATTAGAGTCATCCTCTTCCAAATTTACATGAATTTCAGAATTAGTAGTGGGAGAAGAATGGTAGAACTTGATTGGTTTCAAACTAACACTTTGGACTTCCTTGACCTCTAGACTCTCGACCTTTTGAGGGTGAATCAAAGTAAGGTTCATGGTGTGCACGTAATGGTTGATTCAATCATACATTGAATTGTTATCACTTTTCTCCACATCCTTTAAGGAAATCTCAAACTGTGGCTTCTTTTATTTTTATCATCATTATCTCTTCATCAGACTCATCTTCATCAGAACTCTCTTCCATGTTGATGTTGATGGCCAGCCTTGTCCGTTTAACAATTGTGTTGGTTCTTCCTTGCTCACATCCTTGACCTCATTCTTGGATGCATGGGCTAAAAAGAACCTCTACCCACTCATTGTGAAGAAATGGTAGTAAATCGTTGAAGCAGAAGTGAATGATCTCTTCTTTGTGATTCTTCTGAATCTTCCATCTCATTTGTTATAACTTCATGAGAAAAGATAGTTTTCTTCGGAGGGGCAAAGTAGGCGGGGTCTTCGTGAATGTCTACTTTGTGAACTGAAAATTGTTGCAAACCCCCTTGATGTAATATTCTTGTCCTTCTTTGAAATACTTGATAGATTCATGCAGTGACGATGGAACCATGTTATGCTAGTGCAGCCACAGTCAATTAAGTAAAGCATTGAAAGAGGCTTTGCGTCGATGATATGGAACTTGGCAGTTGTTACTAGCTCTCCAACCTTCATTAGCAGCGTGATCAATCCAAGAGCTATTTCTCCTTTGTGATTAAATCATCTTAGCATCATCTTATCGACAGTGAGCTCATGAGCGTCAATGTTCCAAGTAGGCTAAGGCCAGTAAACTCATTAAGTTAAGTGACGCTTCTGGATCTACCAAAACTATGTAAAGTAAGAATCTGTCAATCTTGACTAAAATGTACAGTGATCGGTTATGATTGGCAGTACCAAGCAACAAGTCCTCATCGGTGAAAGTTACCCCAGGCTGTTCCTTTAACGAACAAATTTCATCTGAGGATGTTTTGGCCAACTGAGCTAAGCAAATTTCTAGACCAAGTAGAGGCTTAACCAGAGATTCCTTCATCTCCTTCAACAGAATTAGAACGTCGTAGATACTTAGTTTGGCAGGCAACCTCCTAAGATGAGCTAGTACGTTATAATCCACTTTATATGTGCCTTCAATTTTTCTTTGAATAGGTATTTCTTCTATTAGTGGAGAAGGCTCTTCGCGAGCAACTTTTGCTTCCCTTTGTCTATTGGAGCCATTCTCAGGGGTAATACATTTCCACTTCTTAGATTTATTTTTGTATTCTCTTCCTCTTCTTCTTGAGATGTTGTGGGCAAATTCTCCTGGAGCTTTTTCTATATCAGTTGGCACTTCTTCTGTATCGTAGAAATCTAAGTTGATGGCAAGTGGTGCTCCATGGCACTCAAGGACTGGCTCCTCACTCTTAGAACTATCATAATCTGCATCGTCGATATCTTTTTCTTTTTCATTGAAGGGTTCATCAGACTTAAATATGATTTGAGGATCATTTCGAGAATCGAGAATGGGGTTGAATTATTCATGGTCAATTACTTCATCACCAAAGATAGTTAAAACGTAGCTGAATCGTAATCATTATATTCAAAAGACTGTAGAGAGGCAAAAAGATAATCATACATGGTTAAGGGCTTGGGAAATTTCTCCCCCGAATTTGAGACAACCAATCTAATAGAGGCAGCCCCTATCCTACCCCTCGTGCGATTAGTCTTCACAATCACATCTTTCTCCTTCTCCAGCTGCGGCGGCTTCTCCAAAAAAATCTCCAACTTGAGCTTGACGGCTGTTGACTCTGAGTGGTGGCTTGTACTGAAGAGGTCCAGATTTGATCGAGTATCTTCTTAGATTATTTTCTCCAAACTGTGCTCCATCCACCTTCGTCTGAATAAGGATATATTAGAGTGATTGGCTCGGCCAAAATCATATTTACAAAACCTTTTTTAGGTTCTTTTAAATATTCTTTTATAATTTTTATATTCCCTTCTTTGAGATTCCTCTCAAGCCAATCCTTAAATCTGAAATAGCCCTCTATGGTATGTCCAAGGAGTCTGTGGTAAGGGCAATAGTTAGGATGGCCTTTCTTATCAACTTCATCTGGCTTCTTTATCTCAGGCAGTCGGAACTCGGACCTCTTCATCACACTTCTGAACATATTTGACATGACTTCATCTTTGAAGAAGTGTATTCTCTTCATTCATTTTGTGATTATTAGACTTTGCTTGCTATCTGTCCTAAATGTCCTCCGCTAAAACTGCTGCTGGCTAGACTGGTCATACTGCTGAGCAGGATGAGGTTGAGAATGGCT
Source organism: Phalaenopsis equestris (assembly GCF_001263595.1). Classification (NCBI taxonomy): domain Eukaryota; kingdom Viridiplantae; phylum Streptophyta; class Magnoliopsida; order Asparagales; family Orchidaceae; genus Phalaenopsis; species Phalaenopsis equestris. The sequence continues at coordinate 159,851 of NW_018228161.1, forward strand.
ATGTTGTGACTACTGATGGCCCTGATGGGACAGCTCAACTGGACTCTTTATTAGTTGATTTCCCTTTTCAACTGTCACCACAATCCCGGACTTCTTCTTGAATATCTTGGTTGTTATGGACTTCTCTGTTTTTCTTGAGATTCCATATGCTTAACTTCCTCCTGCAAGCTGCTAGAATTACTGAGTAATTTTTTGAATGATTTTATCATGAGTCACTTAAGCATGAAATCTACTCACCCATGCATGTTCTTGAAAAGAATATCAATTTCATGTTGCTCCTACGGTTGAGGTTCGCACTTCGTGCTCAAATTTCTTCACCTCAAAATATAATCCACCAAAGTCTTGTTGGGTTTCTACTGCTCAATCACATGATCTCTTATCATAATGTGGTGCTGCACTCCAACAAACCTTTTCATGAATAGCTGGTCTAACTTAGCAAATGTCTTTACATATCCGTAGGGAAATTCTGCATACCAATCGAACACTATCCCTGACAAGCTGCTTACAAACTGTCGGAAGCGCAAGGCTTCATTATCCCCATCATTGCAACAACTGGCTCAAAAGTGTGCTATGTGCTGGAGGGGATCTTTGGTCCTATCAAAAGTCTTGAAATTAGGTGACACAAAGAACTTAGGGTAGGGTACGACATCAAACTCCTCTAAGTAAGATTTGTCCCTTGATATTGATGCACCACCCTTAAACTGAGCTAGGGCCTACTGAACTTGCTGCTCGACCATCTACTTAATGTGCTTTTCTGGGATTATACTATGGATGGAATTTTTTTTGGTTGTTCTTCTCTATTGGCGGAGGCTACATCCCTCCTGTCATCTGTAATGCATACAATTTCTAGCTAGTTGAATTTTGGTGAAGCCATCTGCAGTGACTGAGACTGTCCCTGCATTGTAGCCATGGCGGCAGACATCTCTTCCATCCTTTTCTCCATTTGGATGATCTATTCATTCTTTAGTTGAATTGCCCTTCATAGGTCATCTGTAGCATTCTCCTCCTTGGAAAGTGGAGCATCGTTCATAGATGTAGCGACCCTTGTCTCAATGACGTTTATCTCCATGAAATCTTCATCGAGATAGTCTGTGAAATTGAAATCTTCATTCTCAACACCAACTCCTCGTTTCCTGGCCAACTTGAAAATCTCAGCTCCGAGCTTCTCCACTTTATTCTCGATCATTTTCTCTTAAATCACTTTAAGATCTGGAGATCTTTCTGGAACATCAACTTGCTCTTCAACAGGCTTCGCAACAAATGCAGTAACAACCTCTGATACATCGGACCTATGCTTCATTCCTCGGGACTATCCCATGGGAACATAAAAAATGTTCTAGTGCGGCAACCTTAGGTATCCATACCTTTTTCTTTGATGTTGATGCCTTGGGATGGAGTGTCTCGACGGAGGCATCGGTGGGTCGAAGAGAGGCATGCTCCCTATAGTGCAGACCAAGTACATCAATGAGAGGCTTCTACCCTTTATTTCTCCTTGGAAAGTCATTGCAAACACCGACAGGTGGTATCCTTGGACCCAGAAATAACTTGACTGATTGGTGTCCTGCGGGCCATGGAGCGGTGATGGTGGAATTTTTTACTGTGACAACAGCACCGACTTGGTCTCCATGATGGAATTTAACAGGAATACGAGGTAGTGGAATTTCAAATGATCCTTGGAATGGATGGGAAGGTCTTATATCCTTCAAAATTTCTTTTTTCATGCGGGGTGAAACTGCGCATCCCACTCATTTAAGTAACTTAGCAATAATACACCCCTCCTTGGCAGCTAACCTTTCAGATACAGTGCAAACTCTGGTGATAGGAGTTGGCTTCTCCCTCTGTCCATCATGACCATGAAGTATGGGCAGAGAAACAAAAATCTTATGGATTCTCTCATCCCTAGTAATGTTCATCAAATGATGGAACCTACTTCCTTGTAGGAGAGGAGCAATCTCATGCAATCCAAGTTTTTCCCAGTAAGGAATCTCATCAACAGGGCTATCTCTATCGTATGGGCCCTGGCAGCCCTCTGAATCTTGTGATTTTGGTTCCTTCTTTCTAACTTTATCAGGGGTGCAGACTTAGAACTAAAACTGACTTCGAACACTGATGGCAGAGCGCCAAACACACTAGTTTAACCTTCCCCAATCAAAACTTTTTTCCCTTTTGTAAATGGCACAGTAGGCACAGTAACAGTGAATCTGACGATAGTAGATGCAATGATTCTTCTTGGTGTAGAGATAGTAGATCGGGTAGACGTGGAAAAATAGACTTAACAAGTGTTGAGGTGGCATTGATCTTTGCCTTCTTGTAAGAAGCGAAGTCCTGGGGGCAGTTCAGGTCAAATCCAGTAGACGGACCTTGGATTTCCGGGGTGCCAAACTTCATGACGACGAATGAGGCCTTGTCAAGCATGATCTAAAGCTCGTCAAATCCAGTTCCCAACATAATTATAGAGTTGGCGTTGTGGGCCTCTCAGCCGGTGGGCAGGTTGCTAGAAAATGTTAAAGTTCGGAACGCCATCACAGCAGCTTCAAAGAAAAGTTCCAAGGGTTAGTATCGACCAATACCTCATAATTCAAGTGCAAGCACTAAAAATTAATGAAGGTGATTCAACAGACTAAGCACACCTTTACTATTTTTATTTTATTTCATTTTGCGAGGGTTTTAGAATTTAATTTAAATTTATCATTTGTTAAGAAAATTAAATGTCGGAGGATTTAATTAAATTAAGCGAGTGCTTAAAAGACGTAACGACTTAGCTCGATTTGTGAACTAGCAAACCAAACCCGAAAGGTGCAAAGAAAAAAGTGTGAAGTTTAGGGCCCAGTGCAGGGCCAACTTCACAATGCACTTTGCTCAGCTGAAACTAGTTCACCAACAAACCTATTGGGGGTCCGACCCCACACAAAAATAAATTCCTAAAGAACCCTTGAACCTATCTATTTAAAGGTGATTAAATAGACGATCCTGAAGTCCAAAAGAGTTGACCATAGTTGCCCAAGAAAGAAATGGGCAAAGCATGCCAACTGAAGAAGAATAATCAGTCCCATGAGGGACATGGATACACTACCGATGTATGAAAGTAAGATTTTATGATCTTACTGGAGAGAGAAACTAGTCCCCAATAGAGTCGCCAGAAATTTTCGGTGGGGAAATATGTTGTTTGCATCTTGGAAGTAATTTAATTTAATATAAATATAAATTTGATTTTTATTAAAAAATAGTGTTTTAATTTTGAAAAAATTAATATTTTAATTTTTAAAAATACAAAACCAAACTGATCCCATAGAAACAATAGTTTAAATAAACGAGCACAACACTACAAGTGACACACCTATCCCGAGGAAAAGACATATCACTTACCAGTGAGGCTCAATTAAATAAAATAAAGAATTTAAGATATCAGTTTAGTCTGTGAACCGTTTTTATATAAGCTGACAAGTTCCCCTACCTAATATGGAAGATTAGGTAGTGTTTATATTAAGCTAATTTTTTAAAGTTTCCTATAAGGGCAACCCCTTGTAGTTAATCACATCTTAAATGACCGAAGTTACATAAGAAAACTCTCGATTTAGATCATAAAATCATGCCTTCAAAAATTTCAAAAAATAGGACTTTTTAAAAATCAAACAAAGGAGTGTTAAATGGGAGAATATCAAATTTGGAACATTTTATTTTGAAATCCAAAGGAAGAAAGACTAAGGGATGCCACGGTACTAGGGGATGCCACGGATCCTGAGGAGAATCTCGGTGACTTCCCAAGCTGTCATATGGTTTGGCTCCAATTTTATGTTTGGCTTTAATTTTGATGAGAAATTATTCAGGTGTTTCATCTGCCATTTATTATTATTTAGGGCTTATATTTGTGTGAAACGGTCACACAAAAAGCCTGGAAGATAAGAGGGTTTATGTCACAACAAATGACAATCTCGGGACCTAAGGCAAGTTAGAAATTAAATTGCATAACAGAATTATGTCAAAGCCTAAAGATAAAGTTGAGGATTTATTTTGCACTACGCAGACTACCTCGATGTCCTATGGCTTGTTGTTTAATTCTAAGAAAGAGATTGTTGTTGTAGATTCTCGTGTTGTTGTAGATCTGTTTGCTCTCTCGATATTGTTCTTCTGTACATTATTGTCATGCTGCCCATGGTGCTAGCTCTAAGTTCCTCGTCGATGTAGCAGTCCTAAAGACTAAAAGGTTTAAAGGTTTAAATGACAAGTTTAAGTTCAATCATTATGGAGGGCTTAAAATATTAGAGCGACGCCGGTTAGGATCCTACGGTTCCCTCATTTAGGTAGCATTTTTTTTTTAATTTACTTATCTTAAAGGAGTTGTTAAGCTCCTTTAAATTGGGGAGTTCTCATTAGTTACCATGGGTTATCTCCTCCAAGGGACTCTCGTAAATTCAAAAGAACGTGTTATGAAATTGTTTTTCTTGTTTTGGTTTTGAAAATGTTGTTTAATTTTGAAAAAGTTGATTAGTTTTGGAAAGTTTATTTTTGTTTTGCAGGTGAAGTAAAATCTACATCCAAACATGTATAATATTTTAAAGCAAAAGTAAATTGTAGTAAATAAAATGACAGAAATTAAATAAAACTGTAAAGACATACCTGTGATCTTCTCGTTACTCCCGATGAAAGATTAGTTTTTGCAATATATATAATTTTGTAGAAATTTAAATAAAATTACAAGAAAGGGAAACAGGGGAAAAAGGTTTAAACTACCCCTAACAAGTTATATGTCCCAACCTGATGGTTCTCTAGAAGTTTTGATAGATGATTTTCTGGAACAAAGTATAATAGGTTCATTCATCCTTTAAAATATCCAAAAGATCATAAGGATGTTTAGAACATGAACCCAAGCAACCTTTAGAGTCTTTTGAAACATCCCGAGTTCATTTGAACTTATTATATTGTTCGAGCAATCATCTAAAGTTAAGTTTAGGGATTGACTGATTAAGCTACCCTATGCTCAGTGAACGTGATGTTTCAATTACCTCATAAAAGGGGTACTTAATTAGTCATTTAATGTTTCATTTAAAAGTTATATAAATAGGTACCCTTGAGGGCAAGATTAGGTTATTAAGACTTTTATGCCGACAATTAAAGCTAGACTTGTAGTGTTTGCAAGATGTTCACAATTATGTTTCTTTCCTAAACCTCATTAAGCAAGTCCAAATTAAGCTTAGTTCACAACTAAGCCCTTAAAACTTATGTGTAAATAAATTCAGAACTTTTAGGGAGGTTAAAGTATATGGTATTTATAATCCTTATCAATGATTATAATGTCACTCAAATATTAACTAGGGGTTTTATATTAGTGAATTATCATTTTCCAAAGTAAAACCCCCTTACCTAAGGATCTTTTAATTTAATTGATCTCGGAATTATAATAATTGGAGGAAATTACAATTATACCCTTATTGTAGAAAAGTGATGCATTGGTTTCTACCATTTAATCCTTTATGTTTCAATCATCCAAAAGAGTCCATTATGATCAAAATAACCCATTTGCCCTTTAATCAATCCTAAAAATTAATTAAGGCATAAAAATTCAAAATTATCATTTTGCCCTTATGATTTCCCACTTCATAACTTATTAAATTGAACACAAATGACTTTAAAATTCTTATAGCACCCCACTCATGGATCAGATAAAATGTCTGAGGAGGAAATGTAATTTTCTGATTTTTATTTAATTTATAATAATTATTTTATTCAAAAATAAGAATTTTTCAAAGTTAGTTCATTTAATCAGTCCAAAAAAATTATATGTCTTTAAGAAAATTATTGGAGGTTTACCTAGACTAGAGAACCACTCGGACGAATTTTCATGATTTTTAGAGTTATGTTTTAATTATTAGATTTATTTAATGATTTTTAGTATTAATTAAATATAAAATCTTATTTAAGTTGAAAATTAAATTTTACATTTTAATTAAACCTCTTCGAGTCCAGGGAACCCAAAGAAATAAATTTCATATTTTTTGTGATTTATATTTTATTTATTATAATTATTTTAGTTTATTATAATTATTATAATTATTTTAGTGCAAAACTATGGAAAATTCATTTTTAAGTCTTTTAAAAAACTATAACTTTATTTAGAAAATTAAGAAAAATATATTAATTGCTCTCAAGTGATCAAAGAACCAATTTTGAAATTTTGGGGTATTTTTCAATTTTAGTGATTTTTATCATTTTTAATTGTTTTCAATTATTTAAAATTTAAAATATACCTTAACAATCAAAAATTTATTTTAATTTCAATTTTATTTTTCTTTGATGCCTCTAATCACAAGGAACATAGAAAATCTTTCTTTATAAATTTTTAACCTTTAATTTAATTTATATATTTATTTTAACTTAAATATCCAATTTAGCTTAAAAAATCAAGTTTAGTGGGTAAATTAATTCAAAATGATTTCAAATTTTTACAAAGAGTTCATATGACTATTTTTTACAGTGTGGGATGATTTTTGTGATCTTTATAAGTTTCTTTTAATTTTTATATTTTTCTTTCATTTTTAGAATTTAATTACATAAAATAATATGTTTGATTATTTAAATTCAATTTATATTTTTCCTAAGAACCTCAGTCATAGTGAACCCACCAAAACAAGTTTTATTTTTTCTGATTTATATTTTATTTTTTATAAAATTTTTAATTAAATAGAAATGATTTATTATGAAAATTAGGGCTTCCACACTTAAAGGTGTTCTCTGACATTAAAATATTAGAGAACACACCTAAGGGAAGGACGTTTAAACCTCCAAAATATCAAGCCATGGTGATTAATATTTAATAACTTATGATTTAATTAAGTTTTTGAGTAATTAATTAATTAATACTAAAATATTAGTCGAGTAATTTTAATTTTTATTCCACACTGTTCTCCTTTGTTCATTGAGCAAGTGATTATTTTTCTTTTTTTTTTCTAAATTTCTACACGAAGATATGAATTTTTGAAATTCTGTGAAATAAATAAATCATAAACCTATTTTTCTACTTATCTGACTCAGCTGCCGTGTCATCCTCATCCTCTCCAAACTCTGCTTAGCGCTTTCTGATTCGGTGCCACCATTTAACTTAGCTGCCCTGCATTTGTGCTTTATCACTCCATCCTTTCATTTGACTTGATCTGGACTGTCCAACTAATACACGCACGATCTTCCGGTTGTGGGCCATTGTCCCCAATAACCAGTACTCGTGAACTGCTCAACTTAAAACCTTAAGACCCTTGCCTATACTCAACCAAATCACTTCTGATTTATTCCCACACCATCATCTACTCAAGAAAAACCTATCAATACGGTTACATGCCCATGAAATCAAGTGTATTGCCATGAAATCCAAAAACGAGCTCGATTTGGGGGGAGAGTTCAATATCTTTGCATGAGAGGTGTGGCCTCAATCAAGTGTTTGTAGAAGCTTCAAAGGACTCTGAAGAACTTCCTGGAAGCATTGTTGGGCTTTGGTGAACCGTCCAAGTATGAATTTGATCAGACCTATTTGGGGGCTTTGGTCTTGAGCTATGTTAGGGCAGTTGTAGGATGGGGCTTTCAGGGGGGATCCTCTTTGTTTGATCAGGGGATGGTGAGGAGCAACTCAATTTGGAGTTTGGTGGATTGTGGTGGAGTGGTGAAATGTCTCTTAATTTCAACTAAGAATTGCATGGGGAAATTGGGTCTAGACAGTGACTATGGGTGGCTACAAGTAGTGGGCTTGCACTCAGGGAATCTTGGAGAAACTCTGGAGGAAATTTGCCAGAGTCTCCTCAGGGTTTTTGTGCATCATCCCCCCTTGGCTATGGAGGGGTCCTTTTTATAGCCATGGCCATGGTCGGCATTAGGGCATTCCATGATGGCAAGGGGGTAGCTTAGATGGAGAGAAGAAGTGTCAAAGTGGACGATGGAGCTTAGACAAATCATAGGAGTTTAATTTTGCTTTTTAATCCTTGGGGACCTCTGAGGCATGGAGTTTTACGGCAGCTGTGGTGGCCGACCAGCCAGGGTAAGGTCATCCTTTGGTTTAAGTGAGCCAGAGAGGTTGAGTGATGAAGTAAATTTAGGTCCATGGGTGCTCTAAGGTAGAAATCCAAGAGAGAATTGAATTTTGGGTTAAGTAGGCTAATCTTAGGTTAACCCCTTGGTTACTTAGCTAAATAAGGCTTCAAAGTGGTTAGGGTGAGTCTCATGAACCCAAGGCAGATTTTGGTGAGTTTGAATAGTCGGTTCAAGCATGGGGGAGTGGTTCAAATGTTGCATGAGAAGAGTAAGTCCATATGAAGAGGGAAGAGAGTGGTCACCTCCACTTACCAAATTTGGTAAGTTTGACCTCATGATGCTCATGGAAGGCTGCACGAGGCATGTCATGTCATGTATGATGCCATAAGGATGTTTCATGCAAAAGGAATTTAGGATTTTTTATGAATTTTAAATGAAAAGGTCAACATGTCTTATTTTTGTAAGATTTTAGGTGCATGCATGATATTTTTCATATGATGTTACGATGGGGTAATTCAAATTCCATGAGATGATGGTGAACGAAATTTTTTTGTTATGTGGGCTCAATTTTGGGCTTTTCAATTTTATGGAATAGGCTTTTAGAAATGCACATGGGCATGGGCTTTTAACATGCATGGTGGCTTTTAGAAATGCACATGGGCTAGTCAAATTGAATTAGAATTGGTTGAAATTGAATTTATACATGCTAAAATTTGATATAAATTTGAAATTGAAGAATTGAATTGGTCATGAAGTTCAATTTAAGGATTTTTATTTTAGAACAATTTGAGGAAATTCACTTGGACTTGGACTTGGAGTTTGGAATTGGGTTGAATTGGGCTTGAATTTGGTCTCAATTGGGCCAGGACATGATGAATTTGAGTTTATAATTAAAATTGGGGAGATTTGAGATCAATTGGGGGCAAATTGAGGTGATTTGGGGAAATTAGGCACTTTGGGTCAATTTGGAGATTTTGGTCAAAGTTGGTCAATTTGGTCAAATTAGACCTAATGGATGGTCAAGAATTGGCTTTAGGGGTGATTGAAATGATTTTGGAGAATTTGAAAATTTTTGAGCCATCAAGGGTATTTGGTAATTTTTACAAATTAGGGGGGTATTTTGGTAAATATGAAAATTTTGGAGTGTTTTTAGTAATTTGGATGGTATGGCATGGTTTGAATTGATTTTTGAACAAAATTGTGGGATTTGGACCAACATCGAAATTTTAGGTGTGAGGGGCAATTTGGTAATTTTGGGAAATTTTAAGGCTAAATGCAAAATTGGGTAATTGGGTGAGGTTGAGGCTTAATGCAAATGCTGGTCATAGAATTACCCTCATTGTGTCATGAGACTATAGAAACCCCACTTTAGATTCTCCATGTGCTGGTCTTATCCACCCTAGCTACAGACTAAGGGTTTGGGGGACCACCAACATGGTCGTCCAAAGAGGCAAGGAAACCAAACGAGACATGTGTAGGTTATGATTCAAGGTTGCAACTGGAAGTGTTAAGTTCAACTATTTGTGTACTAGACCAGGCCACATAACACAAGGCTAATCCTAAGGCTAAAAAATCTTATGGGGACTCCTCTTGAGCTCCCCCATATTGATCCCACCTACTAACTGCTAGAGATTAGAACCAACATGTGGAATTTCAAGATGAGCAAAGAAGAGTTTAGAATTTCTATTAGTGAGAGCATCATCACTAGTCCTCTAGGAATAGTCATCAGGAAATTTCTATGGCTATACCCTAATCTCCTCAGGAAGAAAGACTAGACCTCAACAAAAATTGAGGTAAAAAAATCTCTGAGGAAATGGAGGTGGTGGTTTTTCCAAGTCATATTTTAGTGAATAAAAAGGTCTTTCTAAACCTTTTGGAGCATCCTCTTTAGGTTCTTCAATTTCTTCTCTCTTTACTTCAATCCCTTTCTAAACTCTACCTTCCAACTCTCTTTCGCTTCTAAGTTGAAATACTTTTACTTACTCTTTATTTTGGTATTTTGGATTTACTTCTGTATTATTAGGAAGTGTTCATTGGGATCTATTACTTAATGAAATTGCTATTTGTCCCAGTTGGTTCTCAATATTTTTAATTTTAGCTTCTTGACTTTGTTACTAATTTCCCATTGAAACACAACAACTTCTATAGACAACTTTTTCTCATTAACTTGTGGATTACTGTTAAAACCTAGAGGATAAGTAGGTTTATAACTACTATTACTTTGGTTTTTACAATTTCCCAATGGGTTTACTTGGTTGTTCCCTCATTGCTGATTATTAACACCCAAAGTATTATTCTAGTTAAAGTTAGGATGGTTTTTCCAACCTAGGTTATAATAGTTTAAATAAAGTTTATTTGGCTTATTCTTTATGACATTTAAAGTTTCTAATGATGCATGAAAATCTACCATTTAGCTTAATGAATTCTCTTCATTCATTGAAATTGATTGAGAAGAATTCATTCCAAATTGATCTAACTTCCTTAAAATTATAACAACTTGATTTGCTAACATTACAAAAATATCATATTCATGAATATTGGCTGCTTTCTTAGGATTTTCCCTTTTAGAAAGCCAATGAAAATTATTAGTATTCATCTCTTCAATTAAAGTATAAGCATCATACAATGGTTTTGACATTAATGAACCACCAACAACAGCATCGATAATAGATCTAAGAGATCCATCTAATCCATTGTAAAAGGTTTGAATTATTTTGAATTATTAACCAATTAACCAATCAAGTATAGAATGGTAAGAGCACTTTCTTAGGAGTTCTTTAAATCATTCCCACACTTCATAAATAGATTCCCCTTCAAACTGACAAAAAGTTGTAATATTATTTCTAAGCTTCGTAGTTTTTTATGGTGGAAAATATTTAGCAAGGAATTTCTGTTCTAAATCACCCCAAGTTCTGATAGATCTAAGTGCAAACAAATTTAACCATATCTTAGTCTTATCCCTTAGTGAGAATGGAAAATTTCTAAGTCTTATAGCATTTCCCGTATTTTACACTCATTTTTTATGATATTACCCTTTAATGGAAGGTATTTGTATGTTTTCTTGCAGGTTGTTGAATTTTAGTACTTGAAGCAAGAAGGAAGCAACAAGGAAGAAAAAAGGATGAAATTTGGAGTAAAAGTGAAGAAGTTGAAATTTATTTAGCGCCGAAGGCGCCAGAAGCAGCACTGACGATGTCGTTTGATAGAGAGCGTTGAATTTAATTACGGGACACTGGCGCCGACGACACCAGAATGGGCGCCAAAGGCGCCAATGTCAGTTCAGCCCTAATTTCTAGAAGAATTGATGAATTTAGATGCATTTTGAAGAATTTTTGGAGGCACCTATTGGAGAACCGACTCTAGATTTTATTTGGGTCCAAAATTGATCAAAAAAGTGACTCTTTCTGCCATTCCATTGCCCCAATTCAACTTTCCAAACAATACATTCCTCCATTTTTCATTCCACAGCCATTTAGAGTCCATTTTTCTTATAATTTAGAGTTTTGTGGTGAGATTAAGTGCGAAATATTCTCTAAGAGTGTTGGAGAGGGAGAAAAGTGAGAGCTTTCTTCTTCCTTCATTTCCTGGAAGAGGCAACAAGGGATTTGCTTTGAGAAAGAGTTTCAAATAAGTGTTGTTTGTTTATTAGTATTGTATGAACTTTTTTTTATATATGAAACTTGTGTTTTGTTGTATCGGATTCTTTGTATTTTTCTTTATCTTTCTTCTTAAAATGATAAGTTATTAAGTTTTGGATGGAAATTGTGGAGAGTATTGATGTTTAATCTTGGAAGAAGTTGTGATGATTTAAATCGCCGAACTTGATTTACTTTTTGATTTGACCAATTGAATTGTTAAAATATGTTGTGAAACATATGATACGGGAAATGAAGTATGAGTTCTACAACAGAGTGAGGATCACATTTAATTCCATAAAGGAGAACTTCGTTCATGGAATTAAGTGCAAATACATATGGAAATATACTTTGTTGGGTGTAGAATTGGAGAACCTTTAGGGTGACAGACTAAAATTCTCAATTTGGTCTTAATATTTAAAACTAAAGTGAGAGTTAGCCTTTAGGTGAAGGCAAGTGAGAGCTCTGGAGTGGGAACTAGTATCCTCCTAGCCTAGCCACGGATTTAGGGACTAAACCTGGGATTAGCCAAAGATTTTTTATAACATTGTATCAGGGTAGAGAATTAAAACTACTCTTATTTAGCATAATACATAATTGAATCATTTATCTCATCTCATTTTACCAAAACCTTATTGTAGTGAGAAAGATGCTTTTTCACATAAGAAATCTTCATCACATAAATATAGTTTAATAATTTAATAGTTTAGTAGTTACTGTTTAAACTTTGTATTTCAGTTTTGTTATTAGTTTAATAATTTAGTTTTCATAATATCTCAACATTCAAAATTAGTGACAGCAATTTCTTATTAACTTTTTGTGAATTTCATAGTAAATTTATCATTTCAAATTTAAACCTTCTCCGTGGGATCAATATTTGGGGCTTAAATAGAAAATCCTTTATTACTTGATAACTTTATTACTTCCTTTATTACTTGATAACGATATGTATACTTGCGTGAAATCCCAACATTAATTGCTTAAATTTATTATTCATACAAATATAAACTTATGAGGGCATTCGCTGCTGTTTTTGGCGTTGTAGTGGTGTCAACTATCTAAATCCTTACATAATATTCTTGGATATCAAGTTTTTGGCACCGTTGCCGTGGAAGGTAACGGTAAATTAAGTAGATTTGGTAAATTAGGAATTTAGAGATAATTATATCAAAAAATAAAAAAAATTAAAAAATTCAAAAAACTATAAAGAAAATAAATTTTTATTCAAGAGTTATTTTTAGGAAATTTTCTATGATTATTATATTTGTTTATGCGAAATATTGGATCTGAATGTTTAGTACCTTACGATTCAGAATTAGAGCATACTATTAGAAAAATTTGAAAACAACAAAAATAAATTAAAAATTTAAATGAAATGGTAAATAATTTAAATAATCAAATAAACAAAAATTGACAAAAACCTTTAAAAGATTATGTTAATCCGACAGCAGATGAACTACTTGATTATTCAAAATCTTGATGTTGCGGCTAATTCATTTGAGCTTAAACATACTATTATCCAAATGATACAAAATAATCAGTTTGGAGGAACACCTACTTAAGATCAAAACTTACAACTCGCTAGTTTTCTTGAAATTTGTGCCACTTTTAAATATAACGGAGTGTCTAATGATGTTGTTAGGCTTAGACTTTTACCTTTTTTTAAGGGATAATGTCAAGGCTTGGTTAAATTCATTAGCACGTAGATCTATCAGAACGTGGGGAGAACTATCACAAAAATTCTTAGCTAAATATTTTGCACCCTCGAAAACTGCTAAGCTTAGAAATGACATTACATCTTTTTGTCAGTTTGAAGGGGAATCAATATATGAAGCTTGGAAAAGATTTAAAGATCTTCTTAGAAAATGTTCACACCATGCTCTACCAGATTGGTTAATAATTCAAAATTTTTTTAATGGATTAGTAGGATCACTTAGATCTATTATAGAAGTTGTTGCAGATGGATCACTTAGATCTATTAGAAATATTGAAAATCAATTAGGACATATTGCTACTACACTCAATAGCATACCATCTGAAATTATTTTGAGTACGGTGGAAGTTAATCCAAGAGATCAAAATAAGGAGCAAATTAAAGCTATTCAATTACAAAGTGGAAAAAAAATTTGAAACAAGGATCCAAAGAGAAACTGAACATTCAAAATATAAGATAGCTCAAAATTTAATTTAAAGAAATGGAAAGAGACCAAAATGAAAATAAACAAACACAAGGTCCTTTAGAAAAACCATTACTTCCGTTTCCTCAAAGACTGAAGCAGAAGAATGAAGAAAAAAAATTTACAAAAATTTTGGAAATCCTTAAGAAGTTAACGATAAACATTCCTTTTGTTGCAGCTTTAGAAAAAATGCCAAGTTATGTGAAATTTATGAAGGATATACTAAACAAGAAAAAGAAGTTTACAGATCATGAGACTGTTGCACTCAATGAAGAGTGTAGTGTTATTAATCAGAAAAAGCTTCCTAAAAAATTAAAAGATCCTGGTAGTTTTACTATACCTTGTGTTATTGTTAATAAGTTTTTTGAAAAGCTTTATGTGATTTAGGAGCGAGTATCAATCTTATGCCTTTATCAATCTTTAAACGTTTAGATTTGGGAGAGATTTCCTCTACTACTATAACTCTTCAGTTAACAGATCGATCAATAACTTATCCAAAAAGAGTTATAGAGGATGTATTAGTAAAAGTGTATAAATTTATTTTCTCTGTAAACTTTATAGTATTGGATATGGAGGAAGATAAAGAAATTCCTATTATTTTGGGGAGACCATTTCTTGCAACAAGAAGAGCTTTGATAGATGTGCAAAAAAGAGAATTAATAATGAGAGTTAATGATCAAGAAGTAACATTTAATATTGCAAAAGCTATGAAATATCCAGCAATAGAAAAAGATAATGAATGTTTTAAGATGGAAGTAACTGATTATCTAATTAATGAGCAATTCAAGAATGAGTTTGAAGACAAATTAAAGCAAGGAGAATTTTTTGTAAACAAGGACGAAATAAAAGAAGAAGATTTAGATTATATTCAGGGCAAATTTAAAACTTTAGACTTATTGAAAAATGATAAAACAATTCTTATTCCTTCAAGTATTAAACCACCTGAACTTGAACTAAAAATATTACCTGCCCATGTAAAATATCTATTTTTAGGAGAGTCATCTACATTCTCTGTTTTTGTATCTTTTGAATTAACATAAAATCAAGAAGAAAAATTAATAGAGTGTTAAAAAAATATAGAAAGGCTTTTAGATGGACTTTAGCTGATATTAAAGGAATTATTCCTTCAATTTATATGCATCTAATTGTATGCAAAAAATTCTAATAGATGAACGATATGAACCTAAAGCTGATCCTTATAGGAGATTAAACCCAATAATGAAAGAATTTGATAAAAAAGAAATTTTAAAATGGCTAAATGCCAGAATTATATATCCTATTTCAGACAGTGCTTTTTAATAAGTTTTTTGAAAAGCTTTATGTGATTTAGGAGCGAGTATCAATCTTATGCCTTTATCAATCTTTAAACGTTTAGATTTGGGAGAGATTTCCTCTACTACTATAACTCTTCAGTTAACAGATCGATCAATAACTTATCCAAAAAGAGTTATAGAGGATGTATTAGTAAAAGTGTATAAATTTATTTTCTCTGTAAACTTTATAGTATTGGATATGGAGGAAGATAAAGAAATTCCTATTATTTTGGGGAGACCATTTCTTGCAACAAGAAGAGCTTTGATAGATGTGCAAAAAAGAGAATTAATAATGAGAGTTAATGATCAAGAAGTAACATTTAATATTGCAAAAGCTATGAAATATCCAGCAATAGAAAAAGATAATGAATGTTTTAAGATGGAAGTAACTGATTATCTAATTAATGAGCAATTCAAGAATGAGTTTGAAGACAAATTAAAGCAAGGAGAATTTTTTGTAAACAAGGACGAAAAAAAAGAAGAAGATTTAGATTATATTCAGGGCAAATTTAAAACTTTAGACTTATTGAAAAATGATAAAACAATTCTTATTCCTTCAAGTATTAAACCACCTGAACTTGAACTAAAAATATTACCTGCCCATGTAAAATATCTATTTTTAGGAGAGTCATCTACATTCTCTGTTTTTGTATCTTTTGAATTAACATAAAATCAAGAAGAAAAATTAATAGAGATGTTAAAAAAATATAGAAAGGCTTTTGGATGGACTTTAGCTGATATTAAAGGAATTATTCCTTCTAATTGTATGCAAAAAATTCTAATAGATGAACGATATGAACCTAAAGCTGATCCTTATAGGAGATTAAACCCAATAATGAAAGAATTTGATAAAAAAGAAATTTTAAAATGGCTAAATGCCAGAATTATATATCCTATTTCAGACAGTGCTTGTGTAAGTCCAATTCACTGTGTTCCAAAAAAAGGAGGAGTGACCATTAAAGAAAATGAGAAAAATAAATTAATATAAATAAGACAAGTTACTGGTTAGCCAATTTGTATTGACTATAGAAAATTAAACATGGCCACTAGAAAAGATCACTTTCCTTTACCTTTTCTAGACCAAATGTTGGACAGATTGGCTGGGAACAAATATTATTGCTTCAAATATTATTGCTTTTTATTTTTATATGAATATAACAATTATCACCAAATTTCAATTGCTCCAGAGGATCAAGAGAATACAACATTTACTAGCCCATATGGAACATTTGCTAAACTTTTGCTTTTCATAGAATGTATTTTGGACTATGCAATGCACCTACAACATTTCAAAGATGTGTGATGTCAATCTTTAACAATTTTATTGAGCATGGAATGGAAGTGTTTATGGATGATCTTTCAGTATTTGGAACTTTGTTTAAATTATGTTTGAATAATTTAGAAAAGGTTTTAGAAGTATGTGAAAAAATTAACCTAGTACTAAATTGGGAAAAATATCAATTTATTGTTGCAGGAGGAATTGTACTTGGGCATAAAATTTCTAAAAATGGTATGGAAGTAGATCCTGCAAAAATTCAAGTTATTGAAAAATTACCACCTTCGACTAATGTTAAAGGGGTAAGAAGCGTTTAGGACATGTTCGTTTCTACATGCATTACATAAAAAAATTTTCTAAAATAACTAAACCATTAAGCCAACTTTTAGAAAAAGACACAAAATTTGTTTTTAATAAGGAAAGCATAAAAACATTTGAATTATTGAAAGAAAAATTAATCACTGCACCTATAATAGTTCCCCCTAATTGGGAGAAACCTTTTGAAAAAATGTGCGATGCTAGTGATTATGCTATTGTGACTGCGTTAGGATAAAGGCACAATAAAGTTTTTAAAGTAATATATTATGCTAGTAAAACTCCTGGGGTCAATATGGGGGAGCTCAAGGTGAGTTTTCATAGGACTACATGCCCTTAGGGTTGACTGTAGGTGTTGGTCTAGAGCTAAGGCACTCATTATCATCACCTCACTCACAATCACTCAATACCCTAAACCCAAAATTCCTTGATTTTGATCCCCTGATCCTTTGGGAGACTCATGTAGATGGTCCCCTAAACCCACTGGCCCTAAATTAGGGTTTAGCTAAGACTAGTACATAGAGGACCCAAATGGGGTTCCCATTGGTCCATAGCTCATTTATGGTGGTTGACACCCTAATTCTACCAAAAATACTCAACTTGGCATTTTGCCCCAAAATTCCCCAAATTACCTAAGTACCCTTGAAACCGTAAATTTGCCCAAAATTCCCAAATTTACCCAAAATACCCTAATTTGTTCAAAAATAATTTTAAAACTTTTAAAAACATCCAAATTACCCAAAATCACCAAAAAAATTGCCAAATTACCCAAATGCCCCTCCTTAGCCCAAAATTTCAAAAATTCCAAAAAAATCCAAAAAATTCTCAAAACCTTCCAAATATTTCAAATTTCATTTCTCTCAACTACCACATGAGCCAATTTGACCAATTTGACTATTTTGACTAAAACCCCCAAATTGCCTTTAAAGTCCCAATTTCCCTAAAATCACCTCAAATGTCCATCAATTTGGTCCCAATTTCCCCCAACTTCAATTATAAACTCATATTAACCTTCCATGTGACCAATCTAAACCAAATCCAAGCTCAATTGGCCCATGCTTTGAGCCCAATTTTTATCTAATTCAAACCCCAATTTTGGTCATATGACTTAATCTCACCAAATTGAACCTATAGCCAACTCAATTTGCCACAATTTATGTTGAAAACTATTCATAACACTCCTACACATCAAACTTAACATTTAATTTGCCTTGTTGAAGCCCCAATTTCATTTAATTTTGACCCAAGTCCAAAAGCCCCAATTTTGCCCTAAATTGGCCATACCTCAAAATTCCACCAAATTGATTGTCTTAACCCCAAAATTGACACCCAATTTATGCTGAAAATTCTTCATCACATTTCTATTGACCATTCTCAATAATTAATTTGGACTTAGCCCAAGCCTAGCCCAATCTAGACCCAAGTCACAATATCCTTGAAATTGAGCCCCTAATTGAACTCAAAATCATTTCAAGTCTTCACCAAAAATCTTGATGACAATCATCTACATAATGTTGATCAAATAATTGGGCTCAAGGTCATTGCTAGCCTAGTCCAAACCCAAGATTTGGCCAAATTGACCTACATGGACCCCTTCACCAAAAATTAACCCAGCCATGTCAAATTGGCCAACCAAAGATCACCACAGCCACTAAGCCCTTCCTTTGGACTAGGATAAACCGTACAAAACCCACCAAACCATGCTATGGACTAATGGGTCCTTAGATTAAGGGATTTATGCCCATATTTGGGTCTTAAGCCAAAATCCTCACCATTATGACTAACCCTTGGGGGTAAGTGATAATTGAACCTCCCCATGGCCCACCGACCTCTTGGCTAGCTCCCCTGTCCTTGTTGGCCGGCCTAGTGGCCGAAAAACACCAAAATTATGAGACACCTCCCCCAAATCCAAACCCAATTTAAATGTCGAGGCCAAGTCATCCAATTTTAAGTTTAGAGCCTCTCTGCCCTCCACATAGGCAGCACTTTGCACCCTTCAATTGACCCATAGAGCCACAATTGACCATTTTTATAAAAGCTCACCTCCATGGACAAGGTGAGAGGTGCTGAAATTTTCTCAAAGAGAGACTTCCAAATTGATCCCACAGCCTCTTTGAGTCCTCATCAGCTCAAACCAACCATTTTCCCCCACTGATCCCCACTATGGAAGCTCAATTTGGAGCTCAACCTTCTGCCAAAATCAGGACAGTACTCCCGATAGCTCCATAGTCCACCAAACTCTAATTAAACTCACCCACACCAAGATCACCACAGTGAAATAAGAAGAAGCTCCAACAAATCCCCCTCATACAGAGCCCCTAGCATAGCTCTAGACCAACACCTGAAATCGAGCTTGGTCGAATTCATACTTAGACCTTTCACCAAGGCAAGAGGCTCAATCCCTAGCCTCCTTGGACCTCCAAGAACGTGTCAAGCACCTCTGATTGAAGTTTCCCTTCTCAGAACAAAAGTATTGAACTTTCCCTCTTCCAAAGCTTATTTTTATTCTTCATTTGATTAAGGTTAGTTTCATGGTGTGATTACTATATGAATATGTTCTATTAGTCAAGACGAGCATTTAAAAAAAAAATTTCACTTGATTTGGTTAAGAAATGAGTGAGATATCAAGGTTTGAAAATGAACGGCTCTCGGGCTAGGGCATCAGGGACAATGACCACGCGCCGTTGGATTGCGCGTGTGTTGCTCGGATGGCTCTGATCGCGCTGGATGGAGAGACAGAATGAAAAGGCAAGATGCATAGCTGTTGGCGTGGAAAGCCACGTTAAATGGGTGCGTGGTGCGTGGAGCTTCGGAGTCGCCATAGGTTAACGAGGTGTCGCATCACTTAAGTAGAATAATAGGGTTTTTTCTGATTTATTTAATTTCCAAAACTTTAAAAATTCATATCTTGGTGTAGAAAAATCACAAAAATAAAATAAAATATCCTCTGGCTCAGTGAACAGAGGAGAACAATGTGGAAATGGTTTGAAGTTTATTTGATGTATATTTTACTTTTAATTAATTAAATATTGTTTTGAGTCTTTTGATTCTCCATGCATGTAGACATTTCACCATGGCTTGAAACTTTGGCATGTTGTTGTCTCTGTCTTAGGGAACATTCTCTGATTTTTTCAAAGTCAGAGAAGATCTCTAGACAGAGATCCATACTTTTCAAGTTTATCTCTATTATTTGCATAAATTAATCATAATAATTAGCATGTTACTTAGAAAATTCCAAGAAAATTTTAGAAAGTTTGCCATGACCGAAGAACTCTTTAGAAAATGTTTCTTGATCCAAGTCATTAAAAATGCACTTAATTTTCACAAACCCTAAAACATAAAGAAAATCAATTCTGGGAAACATAAACATATAAATGACTTGCTTTTAACTCTCCACTATAATTTGAAGTTTAGAGAACTCCCCATAAAAATTTCAAAATATTTGGAGCTCATTTAATAACTCAAAAATATTTTCTATGTTAAGTGCCATTTTTAACACTAAAATGATTTTTAATAATTAAAATATTACTCAAAAATTTATAAAAATTGATTTTTGGAGTTCTCTGTGATCAGAGGAATTTTCTAAAAAGAAAATAGTAATTAAAAGAAAAACTTCATTTTTAGCCTATTTTTAATATTTAAATAATTAAATAATGATTTTTTAATATTTAAATAATTAAAAAATGATAAAAATCACCAAAAAATACAAAATTCATGGAAGAATTTAAATTGTTTCCTAAGCACTTAGAAATAATTTGAATATTTTTGATAATACCTAAGCACTTAGAAATAATTTGAATATTTTTCATAATATTCTAAGTAAAGATATTGAGTTTTGAAGCTTAAAATAATTTTTAAAGGCTAAAAATGGATTTTCACTAAAATAATTCTAAAAATTCAAAGAAAAATTAAAAAAAATGTTAAATTTTTTTCTTTGGTTTTCTTGATCTTAGAAATATTTGATAAAAATATTAAACTTAATTTTCCAAATTTAAAATATTTTATAGTTAATAAATGCTCCAGAACTTAAAATAATTCTTAAAATTCAAATTTAACTCAATAAATCATGAAATTTGGTCCCAATAGTTCTCTAGTCTAAGTCTACCTTAAGTAAAAATTTCAAGGGATTAAGCTTTACCTTAGTCAAGTTATGGATTTTTCTTTGAAAAATCCTATTTTTTAATAAAAATAAATATGTAAATTAAATTAAAATTTGAAAAATCACAATCTCTCCTCAAATTAAATGATCCTAGACTTAGGGACATGATTTTGGGTTTTGATAACTCACCAATTTAATATTCCTATTTAATGATTCAAATGACTTTTAAAAATTTTGATAACAAATCATCATCACCTAAAAATTCAATCTTTTCAAAAAAATAATAATAACTAAGATATCTAACAAAATCTTAAGGGCTTAGTAGTGACCTAAGCTAAATTAAATCTGATTAAATAAGGATTAGAAAAGTAAACATAATTAAAATTGAACACCTTTAAAACACTACAAGCCCAAATTTTAAAAAAAAAATTGTCCAAGTGTTTCAAACTTGCCCCTTTAAACAATCTTCTCCTACATAATTCTCAAATTAAATTATAAGTGATAATTAGCCAACTCTTAGGGATAATTGAAACATCAATATTCACTGAGTATTAAAGGTATTTACAGGATGAGTTATTAAGCAACATAATAAGTTTAAATGAGCTCGAAACTTTTCACCAGGCAGTGAGAGGGAAACATGGACCGACTTCTTTCTCCAAAGTTGTTGGATACCTTGGAGGTCTACTAAACTTAATATGTATTGTCAGACAAAAATCATCCTTAATCAAATTAATAGAGACCGACCAAAATATGACCTAGGGTTAGGTAGATCACCAAAACCTTACTTTTCTGCTTTATGTAAAATGCTCTCATATGCATTTTGAGTTTCAGGTGGTGGAACGAGAAGACTCGTCAGGTACGCTTTTTATAGTTTATAGTGTCATCTTTCTTGTACTTTCATTTTGTACTCTTTTATGCTTACAAAACTTGCATGCTAAACAACAATGTCACCCTGCATGAAAACCAAAACTTCTAGGATAGCCGTAAAACCAAAACAAAAACTAAAATCAATCAAGATAAAATTCACCCCCACAACATTCAAAATATAAGACAACTTAAAATTTAATCACAAACATCACTAAAACCACAATTACAACCAAATTAAGATGTATTTATAGGATGATCGGGAATCCCTCGGAGGAGGTAGCCTACGATTGCTAATAAAGCTTCCCACGGTCTAAATGAAATTATGGAACTCATTAAGTTGAGTTTAGTAAATTTATTTGAACTAAGTGAATCCAATAGAAAATAGTGGTGCCGGAACGAGGTAACCGTAGGAACCGTAGGATCCTAGATCCTAACCGGTGTCTCTTTAATCAACTTTAACATGCCCCCCATAGAGAATTTAAAGAACTTCAACCATAGAGCCATCTGATTTGACATCATAACTTGACACCCTAGAAAACTCAAACTCGTCACGGCAAAGAGCTTGGAGCTAGCATGGTAGTGGGCAGCATGGCCATCCATCTTCAACAGCAAAACCTGTCTTCCCCAGCTAAACATTTCTTTCCTTAGAATTAAGCATCTAAGCCATAGGACTTTGATGTTGTTTTATTATGCAACATAAATTCTCAACTTATCTTTAGGCATTTGCACTATCATGTTGTGCAACATAAGACCTAACTCATCTTAGGATTCTGAGATTGTTGTTTTCCACGACCTAAATCTTCATATCTTCCAAGTTATTTGTGTAATCGTCTCACACAAATGTAAGCCCTAAAAATAAAATTTACAAGATGAAATACATAAATAACTTCTCTTCAATACTAAAGCCAAACTATAGGATAGACCGGGAATTCACCGAGGTTTTCCTCTGGATCTATGACATCCCCTAGTTCTTCCTCCTTTTAAATCTACAATAAATGTTTCAAATTTGAATCATTCCCATTTCACACCTCTTTGTCTGATCTCATTGAAAAGTCCTATCCTTTTGAAATCCTTGAAGATAATATTTCCTATTTTTATCGAGAATTTTCTTAGATGACTTCCATCATTTATGATGTAATTAACTCTAGGAGTTTTCCCTTATAGGAAGCTTGTCCGAACCCAACTTAATATAAATCCTATTTAATTCTTCATATTAAATAGAGGAAATTATCGGTAAATAAAATAGTTTCGCAGAACAAACAAACCAGACCAAATGAATGTCATAAATTTCTTAGTTTATTTTATCGAGCCTCATTCTCAAGTCTTGTATTTATCCTTCAGGATAAATACAGGATTTAAGGTATAGTGCTCTTTCGTTTTAAACTATGAAAAATATGGGGTTATTTTGATTTCATACTTCAACGTCCTTCCGAAGCTGGCGACGGAATTTCGATTTCGGCGACTGACAGCTTCTTACTGGCAACTCCCCACAAACTAACCCAAAATAATGCTAAAGCGGGCGATAGGATTTTAATTCCGATGACCGACAGCTTCTCACGGGCAACTCCTTCAACCAAAATACTGCCGACAGCTTCTGGCGACTCTTCTGTGGACAAGCTTTTCTTTCTATTTAAATAAGGAAATATTATCTTAACACATCGATAATGTGTCCATGTCCCTCTTGGATTAAATTACTTTTCTTCCATTGACATAGTTTACCCATTTCTGCCTTGGGAAAGAATGACCAACTTTTTGGACTTCGAGACTGTCTAATCAATCACCTTTGAACGGAGGGGTTAGAAGGCCATTAAGGACTCTTTTCACCTTCATGTGGGGCCGGACCCCAAAAGGTGTGTTGGTGGACTAGTTTCACCTGGGCATTATGCGTTACTAAATGGGCCCCGCACTAAGTCTTAAATACTGCACATCTCCTTTTCGACTTTAATTTGCTATTTAGCAAATTAAATCAAATTGTGTTGTGCTGCGTGCGCTTTAAAATTTTCTTATATTAATTAAAATTTTCTACTTTCAAATTACCTTTTTCACTAAAAATTTCAAAAAAGATCCCCAAAAACTAAGACTTACCTGGTCTACAGATAAATTTATGTTAGTTTTTAGTGCTTTCACTAAGATTACAAGGTTTTGACCATTTAACTAACCCCAGAGCTTTCTGTTTTAAAGTTGTTATGATGGCCTACCCAAGGCTGCCTTTTTCTTGCAACTTGCCGACAAGCCATGAAGCCTGCAATGTTGCTCCTACCATTAAGTTCAGAGCCGGATTTAAAGACCTTGAGGTAAAGACCTTGAGGTTATCTTGAGGTTATCCTCGGGAAGGCCCCATTTGTCATGATGAAAGTCTCCACTCCATAAGTTTAGGAGTCGTCTGTTGAGTTCAACCTAAGCTGTCTTCAGGACTTCCCTTCTTATAAGAAGCCCAAGACTACTGTTGCCGCCCCGACACCTACCAAGCCTATTGTCCCCACTGCTGCTAAGGGGAAAGAAGTAATGATCATTGAAGATCCGACTGAGGGATTAGTTGTCCCACCATCGGTATTCAAATTTAGATCAAGTTCAAGAACTGCACTAGTAACCGCACCACTAACCCGAACTACCCGAACTCAAAGGAGAAACCGCAGCAGGAGAGTTTGGAGGGCCACCAAAGCTCGGGCTCCTAAGGAGGTACCTGCTGATGAAGATCCCACCAAAATGAATCTGGATCACCAGAAACATATCCACTTCTGCGGGGAAGTATATTCCATCCTCTAATGGATACCAATGGGTACAAGAATATCTAGAAAATTGCCGCTGCATTACCATCGCTTCATGGATAAGTTATGGAGAGAAAGAAACATACTCCTATCACCTGAGTCAGTTAATTTTTTCAGAGCCTAGCTGCCAAAGAGGGCTGCTCAGTTAAAGAGTTACTCAAACGAGTGAGGCATGCAATATCACCTTGTATGAAGAAAAAGATTTTAACAGATGTTAGATCCGCCAAACGATCTCAAAAGTCAACTGAAAATTTGCCTACTTGCATTCTCGTCTGGTTTCACTTGGGAAACAAAATTGATACAGTTATTATTACCACCGATTCTACCGCTACCAGGACCAGAGGTTGTCGACTGATTAAGTCAAGACTTGGTCTAAGAATCCTACCGATCACCCACTTTAAAGACATTCCTAAAATTCTAAAGGAAAAGATGAAGAAATTACCTAGAAATTGATGAAGAAATTACCTAGTGTTGTAGTCGGTCTGCACCATGGGGAGCATACTTCCCTTTGACATACCAATGTTTCTGCTAGGACACTTTGTCTTGATACATCATTGTCAAAGAAAAAGATGTGGATACCCAAGATCGTTGTACTGATACAGTCCAGTAAGCCTGCAAGGCAAGATCGTGGAACGAAGCCAGGGTATAAAGTATCTGACATTGTCGCAGCGATTGCTAGTGAGATGGAAGAGCCAGAAGAGGAGGTCCAGGGTCCTCCAGATCTTAAGTAAATCCAAGAATCAATAATTGAAGAAAAATTTGAAAATCTCAGAGTCGAGATTTCTGAGTTAGCTTGAGAATATGGAGTTTTCATCGATAGCAATGATGAAGATTTTCACTATAATAATTATCTCGAGGAAGATTTCATGGATGTCCATGTCATTGAAACCAGGGTCGCTGCATCTGCACGCGACGCTCAACCTCTCGTTGAAGAGAATGCCGTAGATGAACTGTGTAGGACTATCCTCCTAAGGGATGAGCAAGTCAGTAAACTGGAGAAAATGATAGAAGAGATGGTCGCAGCCATGACCGCCATGGCCACAGTTCAAGGACAATCTCAAGCACCACACTTAGCATCTCTAGAGGTCAATGAACCAGAGATAATACACATTACAGATGAAAGAAGAGAAGTTGCCTCAGCCAACAGAGACGAGCAACAAAAGAAGGATTCTCCATCGAGCGCCATGCTAGAGAAGGAATTTAAATAAATGGTCGAGCATGTTTGAGAGGTCTTAACCCAGTCTAAGAGTGGTGCATTGATTTTGAAGGGTAGAACTTACCCGGAGGGATTCGATGTTGTGCCCTTCCATAAGGGTTTCGTGTCCCCGAACTTCAAGATATTTGATGGGACTGGAAATCCCAGACAACATATAGCACACTTCCTAGCCAGTTGTGGCAACACAAGAAAAAGCGAAGCTTTAAAGCGAAGCTTTACTCTTCCAATAGTTTGTCAGCAGCTTGTCAAGGATTGCCTTTGATTGGTATGCCGATTTACCCAAAAAATTAGTGAAGACCTTTGTCGAGTTGGAAAATTTATTTGTGAAAAGATTTACCATGCACAACATCATGTGTCCATAGGAGAGCTCATGATGGAAAAACAAAAGCTACATGAGACTTTAGTGGACTATATTTTGAGGTAGAGAAACCTTAGCATGAAGTGTGGACTTCAGCTACTGAAACATCATGCAATTGAGTTTTTACTCAAAAGCATCCATGGGTCAGTAGCTTTCATGTTCAAGGGACTCACTATCAAATCCTTCGAGAATCTACTCAGTAAAGCCAACAGTCTACAAGAATAAATCAAACATATGGATTCCCAAGAAAATACTAAGTCCAAGGGAACCAGAGTGCTTGAAAAGAAATTAGGAACAACAGTGACGGTCAACAAAGGAAAACAACCGATGTAGATATTTCCAAAAAATCCTTGCCAATCTTCATCACAGCGTGCTCAAAAACAGTGTAACCAGTCCAACTAGCGACCGCCTCAAAAAGGATCACCTCAAACAAGGAATAAGAGAATATCTCTGGCAGAATGACAAAAAATGATGTATTCAAACAAAGATGAAGCCATATCCAAAATGTTTAGAAGTCTGATGAAGAAGCCTGAGTTTAGACTACCAGATCCAAAGAAGCATGAAGAGGTCGACAAGAAGGATCAACTGAATTATTGCCCATACCACATATTGCTTTGGCACACCATAGTAGAATGTTTCATCTTTAAGGATTGTCTCAAGAAGAACCTTAAAGAAGGGAATGTAACAATCCCGAAAAAATATTTAAAAGAACTTGAAATAGGTTCCATAAATATGATTTCAGCTAAACCAATCTCCCCGATTGATCCATATGCTGGAGAAGATGGAGGGAGTACAACTTGGGACAAGCTCAAGAGGGTCCTAAACCAAATACAGGATTCATTGAAACAATTTTCCGCATATGCCGGAAAAGACAAACGTGATGAATTTTTGAGCAAATCATCTAAGAAAATATTGAATCAAATCCAGAACACATCAAAACAAGCCTTTGTTCAGAGTCTTCAGCCTGCTAAACTCGAGACGAAGATTTCACCAGGAGATCCATCATTGTAAAGACAAAGAAAAAGAGGAACACTACCATGAAGATTGATAGCACAGAGGGTAGGACAGGGGCTGCCTGTACTAGATTGGTTGTCTCGGATTCGGGGAAGAAAATCCTTGAACCCCTGACTTTGTATGATTATCTTTTTACATGAATATATTGATTGTGATTTCGACTACGTTTTAACTATTTCTAGTAATGATGTAATCGATTATGACCAATCTAGCTTTGATCTCAATCCCTAAAATGATCCTTAAATCGTACTTGAGTCCAAAAAACTCGCTAACAAGACGGAAGAAGACATCAACGATACCAGCTACGACACCACCGGGAGTGAGGAACTAATCCTCGAGCGCTAGGGTGCACCATTTGTCGTCAACTTAGATCTTTCCGACAAAGAAGAACCACTAGAAGAATCAGCAGTGATATCTCAAGAAGAAGAAATTACAGAAGTAAACTTAAGGAGAGGGAAAGTATTACCCCCAAGAATAACTTCGACAGATAAAGGAAAACAAATAATAGCTTGAGAAGAGCTACCTCCACCTCCACCAGTGGAAGAAACACATAACCAAGAGAAAATTAGAGGACCATACAAAGTGGATTACAATGAGCTAGCTCATCTTAGGAAGCTGTCGGCCCGATTAAGCATCTACGACGCTGATCCTGTCATAGGAGATGAGAGAAACTCTAGTTATAGACGTGCTTGACCCAGAGATTTGCTTAACTCAGTTGGCCAGCACATCCTTAAATGAAGTTTGCTTGTTGAAAGAACAGCCTGGGGTAACCTTCACAGATGAAGATTTGCTGCTCGGTACCGCCAATCACAACTGTCCACTCTACATCTCCGTTAACATCGGTAGATTTGTGTTATCTAGAGTTTTAGTAGATCATAGAACATCTCTTAACTTGATGAGCCTATGAATTTGGCCTATCTTCCGGCTTAAGAAGGTTTGACTACTTCTCGAACAAAGTTGATCAGAAAACTTGATAGCCTCTGGATGATTTAAATGAATGGGCATCTTAATCGTGTAGACTAAAATAAAAATAACAACCAACAATAAAATTTAAAGTATTCAATGTTAACCTTGTTTTGTTGAAGAAAAAAGGCGGACAACAACTTAAATTTACTTTGCATGTTATTAGGGTGTGCTAACTCTATTTTGTAGGGGTGATGAACATTTAAAATCCATAGCAAAAAAAGAACCTTAATTATCCTAACAATGAATAAATGAACATTTAAAATCCATAGCAAAAAAAAGAACCTTAATTATCCTAACAATGAATAAAAAAATTCTATGATAGTTCTGAATCTTTACGAAACCGCTACTCTTAGGATAGAACTATAATATTTATTTTCATAGAGACTGATACACCAAAAGAATGTTCAATTGTTTGTACACATTTTATGCTTAAATTTGGTAATATTGCACTTTAAAGAAGGGTATGTTCGTGTTTTGTTGCAAATATATTGATTTTAGGCATTTGGAGCAAAAAGGAAGAAGTTTGAAGTTAAAATGCAGATTTTTAACATACTGGCGCCAAAGGTGCCATTTTATAGAGAAGAAGCACTAGGATGACACCGGATAATCCAAAATCCAGAGAGGAGCATGGAACTCTAGCAAACTGGTACCAGAGACTAATTTAAATAAATTGTTGGTTGTTATTAACTATTTTTGAGATGTTCTGGAAGGCCCTAAGTAATTCAAACACCCTATGGAGTGGTTTAATGTATCTAAACACTTTGGAAAGGCTCTTGAATGAAGAGATATGTCTTTTGGATGAAGGTATTTGACTCCTGGTGTGATGAGGTGTGTCTCTTGGAAAAAAATGAGGGGATTTTTTAAGAGGGGCTGGTGCCACTCTTAGGTGGGGGTGTCTTGTGTGTGACTCGTAGAGTCTTTAGAGGAGAGTGGAGAGTTAGGATTTAGAGAGGATTTTCTTCTAGAGTTGTTAGATGAGAGGGAATGTGAGATATTTCTTATTCATTACATTTCTAAGAGAGAATTGAGTGTGATTGTAAAGAGACAAAGGGCTTCAAGAAAACTTCAAGGATTTTTCTTGAGGAGGAGTGTGAGATAAGTTATGTTCTTTCTTTTCTTTGTTTTGTAAACTTGTTTTTATATATATAATCTATTTTTTATCATATCCTTCTCATGAATTCTTCATATCCTTCTCATGAATTCTTTCTCATGAATTCTGAGTATTCTTCTTTGTCCTTCTCCCTACAATGAGATATGTTTTGTGAAGAATTAATATTTTTGTGCAAGCTTTTAAATGTCAATAAAATGTGATGCTTCGAACTCTGATCTTCATTTAATTCTTGATCTGGCCAATTGAAATGTTAAAATTTATTGAAATGTTAAAATTTATTGATTGAAATGTTAAAATTTATTGAGAAACATAAGATTTGAAAGAGCTATGCTTTCTACAACAAAGTGAGAGTCACATTCAATTTCATGGATGAGAATGTTTCATGGATGTTCATGGATGAGAATGTAGTCTATGTGGTTGAGTGCAAATAAATAGGGAAATATATTTTGATGGGCGTGGAATTGAAAATTTTAGGGTGACGGAATAAAATCCCCAATTTGGTCCAGTTGCTTGGAAAATAAAGCAAGAATATTAGCCCTCAGAGGGCGGAGAAGTGGGAGCTAATATCCTCTCAACCTAACCATGGATTTAGGGACCAAACTCTGGATTAGCCAATGTTCTGTATGCACTCGACATATTGTAAAGAATAGGATTACTCTTATTTAACACAATACACTTTTATATATAATTTTAAATGATTGCCATTACCTCACTGACCATAAACTCATTGTAAAGGGTAAAGTTGTTTTCTTAAACTTTAACTCTTCATTACAAAACTTAATTTAGTCTTAGTAAATTTAACTTTTAAGTTTCGAAAATAACTTAGTTAACTTAGTTTTTTTTGCTACATTTCCATTAGCATACATTAAACTTACTTTCGGCCTGTTTTTCTTACTTAAGTTTTTATAGTTTGACTATTGTGTTTTACATTATACTCATAAGAACTTTCACCTCCCTGTGAGATCGATACTTAGGACTCTATTAGAGCTCTTTATTACTTGAGAGATACGTATACTTGCATAATTAATATGTTTGGCATCTTAAAGATTTTAAAATATAAAACTATTTATACTGAAGTGATTTTTTTGTGATTGATCTGCATATTTGATCTGCATATTTACTACTAATTGTGTTGTCGTGTGTGTTATAATATTGAAAGATACTGACAGCGCATCTAAGTTTTTGGTGTCATTGCCGAGGAGGTACGGTAAACTATTATAAAATTTAGAAGACTTTGTTTGAATTGAAAAATTATATTATGAAAATTTGTAGTATATTAAATATTTAAATATTTTAGCGTGTTTGCTTATTTTAATTGTTTGTTTTGATGTGGAGTTAGAAAGAACTATTAAACATTTTGAGTTAGAAAGAACAACAGATGAACTATTAAACATTTCATTTGGCCAGATCAAAACAAAGAAATATTTAAACATTTTGTATGCATAGTTTAAGATCTTAAGGTTTAGTTCCTTACGATGTGGAGTTAGAAAGAACTATTAGAAAATTTTAAAAACAAAGAACAACAGATGAACTATTAAACATTTCATTTGGCCAGATCAAAACAAAGAAATATTTAAACATTTTGTATGCATAGTTTAAGATCTTAAGGTTTAGTTCCTTACGATGTGGAGTTAGAAAGAACTATTAGAAAATTTTAAAAACAACAAAAAGAATCAGAAAATTTGAACAAAATGGTGACAAACTTGAATAATCAAGGAACTGAGAATGAACATCATCAGAGACCTTTAAGCGATTATGTCAATCCTACAACAGATGAAATCCACTTAAGTATACAAAACCCTATTGTAGTTACTAATTCATTTGAGCTTAAACCTGCTATTATTCAAATGGTACAAAATAATCAGTTTTGGGGAACACAGCCTGAAGATCCTAACTTACATCTGGCTAGTTTCTAAAATTGTGTGTTTATTTGAATATGATGGAGTGTTGAATGATGCCGTCAAACTTAGACTTTTTTTCTTTTTCATTAAGGGATAAAGATAAGATATGGTTAAAATCTTTAGCAGCTAGATTTATCAGAACTTGGGAGAATTATCACAAAAATTTTTATCTAAATATTTTCCACCATCAAAAATTGCTAAGCTGAGAAACGATATCACATCTTTTTTTCACTTCAAAGGAGAATCAATATATGAAGCTTGGGAATGATTTAAAGATCTCCTTAAGAAGTGTCCACACCATGCGTTACCAAATTGGTTAATGATTTAAACTTTTTATAATGGATTAGTTGGATCATTTGGATCTATAATTAATGTTGCTACTGGTGGATCATTAATGTCAAAACCATTCAATGAAGCATATTTTTTAATTAAAGAGATGGTTGCTAATAATTTTCAATTGCCCTCTTAAAGGGTAACTCTAAAAAGAGTAGCTAACATTCATGATTCTGATGCAATATCTATTTTGGCTTCTCAAATCTATAATAACAAAGATGATGAATCAATATGGAATGAATTATTCTCAAACACCTCTTGTGCTTAAGGAAAATTTATTAGGACAAATGACAGATTCTCAATCATCATATGAAACTTCAAATGTAATAAACAATCAAACTAATAATCTCTATTCAAATTTTTATAATCTTGGATGGAAAAATCAACATAGTTTAAGTTGGAATAATAATAACTCTAATGTTGTAAATTCGCAATGGGGGAACAAACCCGTGAACCCATTGGGAAATTCAAACAACCAGGGTAACATTAACTATAAACCTTATCATCCTCCATGTTTTAATGGCAATTCAAAAATTAAAGCGAATAAATTGGCAATAGAAGAAATAATATTACAAATGGGAGCACAATTACGAAGTCAATGAACTGAAATTAGAAACATGGAAAATCAGTTGGGATGTATTGCTACTGAACTTAGCAATAGACCTCCAGGAACTTTGCCTAGTAATGTTGAAGTTAATCTTAAAGATCAAAATAAAGAGAATATTAAGGCTATTCAACTAAGAAGTTGAAGAGAATTAGAAACAAAAGTTCAAAAAGAGATTGAAGTTGAGAAAGAAGGCGTGGAAAATAAAAAGTCTACCGAAGATTTTCATCTTGATTCAAAATATCCTATTAAACCAATAAAAATTACTGTAGAGAGACCACCGCCTCCATTTCCTTAAAGATTGAAATATTCTAAGATAAATAACCAATTTACAAAATTCATAGAAATATTGAGGAAACTAACTATAAAAATTCCATTTATTTAAGCCCTTGACAAATGCCAAGCTATGTGAAGTTTATGCAATATATACTTAATAAAAAAAGGAAGTTTACAGATGATGAGACTATTGCACTCAGTGAGGAGTGTAGCGCAATAATTCAGAAAAAACTTCTTGAAAAACTTAAAAATCTTTATAGTTTTACTATTCCTTGTGCTATTGGTGAAAGATTTTTTGGGTAAACTTTATGTGATTTGGGAGCAAGTATTAATCTTATGCCTTTATTGATTTTCAGAAGATTGGGTCTAAGAGAAATTTCATCTAATACTGTAACTCCTCAGTCAGCCGATCATTCGATTACCTATCCTAAAGGAGTTATAAAAGATGTTTTGGTAAAAGTTACTAAATTTATCTTTCTTATGGATTTTATTGTGCTAGATATGGAGGAAGATAAAGAAATTTCTATCATTTTAGGGAGACAATTTCTTACCACTGGATGAGCTTTGATAGATGTGCATAAAGGAGATTTAACAATGAGAGTCAGTGATCAAAAAGTTACATTGAATATATCAAAATTAATGAGATACCCAGCAAAAAGAACAAATGATGAATGCTTCAGAATGGAAATTAATAATTATTTAAGCAATGAATGTTTCACAAATACATTTAAAAAGAAAATTGAAGAAGAACATTTGGAGTATGAAGATGAGGATATAATTCAAGATAAATGTATAGAAGTGAGTAATGAAGAATTGGATTATGTTCAGGAACAATTTGAACTATTAAATACTACGGATAATAATAGAAATCTTATTTCTTTGATTGTGAAACCTGCTAAACTAGAAATGAAAATACTTCCTACACATTTAAAATACGCCTTTTTAGGAGATTTATCTACATTATCTATTATTATTTCCTCAAAATTAACTAAAGTAACAAAGCAAATGTTGTTAGAAACTTTAAGAAGTTATAAGAAAGGCTTCGAATGGACGTTAGCTGATATCAAAGGAATCAGACATTTGATTTGTAAACACAGGATTCCATTTGAAGAACATCATGAACCAAAAACTAATCCTCAAAGGAGATTAAACGAGATTAAACCCTATGATGAAAACCCTATGATGAAAGAAGTTGTTAAGAAAAAAAATTTTAAAATGGT
The DNA here is from genome assembly GCF_001263595.1 of Phalaenopsis equestris. Taxonomy (NCBI): domain Eukaryota; kingdom Viridiplantae; phylum Streptophyta; class Magnoliopsida; order Asparagales; family Orchidaceae; genus Phalaenopsis; species Phalaenopsis equestris. Next base: position 193,313 of record NW_018228161.1, read on the forward strand.
TAGATGCTATAATAATATATCATATTTCAGATAGTGCTCGGGTAAGTCCAATTCATTGTGTTCCCAAGAAAGTGGGTGTGATTGTTGTAACAGAGGAGAATATTGAATTAATACTAATACGACAAGTCACTGGTTGGTGAATCTATATTAATTAAAGAAAATTAAATTATGCCATTAGAAAAGATCACTTTCCTTTATCTTTTTTGGACCAAATGTTGGATAGACTAGCTGGGCACAAATATTTTTTCTTTTAGATGGATATACTGACTATCACCAAATTTCTATTGCTCCCGAGGAGCAAGAGGAGACAACATTTATCAGTCCTTAAGAAACTTTTTCTTTTCAATGAATGTCCTTTGGTTTATGTAATGCATATGCAACATTTCAAAGATGTATGATGTCAATTTTTAGTGATTTCATTAAAAATAGTATAGAATTCTTAATGGATGATTTTTGTATGTTTGGAACTTCATTTAAATCATGTCTAAATCATTTAGAGAAAGTTCTAAAATGATGTGAAAAAATAAATTTAGTATTGAATTAAGAAAAATGTCAATTCATGGTTTCAGGAGTAATTGTACTTGGGCATAAAATTTTTGAAAATGGCATGGAAGTAGATCAAGCAAAAATTCAAGCTATAACTAAACTACCTCCACCTACTACTGTAAGAGGGGTTAAAAGTTTTTTAGGACATACTGGTTTTTACAGGAGGTATATAAATTTTTTTTTAAAATTTACAAAGCCTTTATGTCAACTTTTATAAAAAAAAAAAGATACAAAATTTGATTTTAATCAAGAGTGCCTTATTATCTTTAAGTTATTAAAGAAAAAAATAATCACTAGCCCTAGAAATTGTTTCACCTTATTTGGAGAGACCATTTGAGCTAATGTGCGATGCAAGTGATTATGCAATTTGAGATGTTTTAGGGCAGTGATATGATAAAATTTTAAAAATTATATATTATGTTAGTAAAACTTTAAATGATGCTCAAATGAATTATAACACTACTGAAAAAGAGTTATAAACAATTGTTTATGCTTTTGATAATTTTAGGTCATATCTGGTTGGAGTTAAATGTATTGTGCATACAGACCACTCTGCTATAAACTATTTGACATAAAAAAAGATGTGAAACCATGATTAATTAGATGGGTACTTCTGATGCAAGAATTTTATTTTGTGGTTGTAGATAGGAATGGATCTGATAATCAAATAGCTTATCATTTATCTAGGCTGAAATAGGGAGAGACATATGATCATGAAAGCCAAATTAATGAAACTTTTCCTGATGAACAACTTTATACTGCAAAAGGATGGTAAATAACATGTTATGTAGATATTGTGAATTACATTATTAGTGGTGTTTTACCTACTTTATTTATACAAACAATGTAAGGATTTGTTTATGATGCAAAATTTTACTTTTTGAATGACCAAGATTTATACAAACAATGTAAAGATTTAGTAATGCGAAGACATGTTCCTTAGGAAGAAATTGAAGAAAACATTCAAAAATATCATGATTCTAAATTTGAAGATCATTTTGGAATTAATAGAACTGCTCATAAAGTTTTACAATCTAGATTTTATTGGACTACTTTATTTAGATATGTTAATATATATATATATATATACATGTGATCGATGTCAGCGAGTAGGTAATATTTTAAAAGATAATGAAATTCCCCTGAATTTTACTTTGGAAGTTGAAATTTTTTATGTTTGGGGATTGAATTTTATGGGACCATTCATACCTTATATATATTAATTGTAGTGGAATATATATCAAAGTAGATTGAAGAAATAGCTTTACCTCCATGTGATGCTTGGAGTGTTTCAAAATTTTTAATCAAAAATGTTTTTACAAGTATGGAAGACTGACAGAGATCATTACTGATGGACGATCTCATTTTTGAAATAAAAGAATTAAAAAATTGGTTAAAAATTATGATATTATACATAGGATTGCAACTGCTTATATCAGTCCTTATGGTACTTTTGCTTTTCAATGAATGTCCTTTGGTTTATGTAATGCACCTGTAACATTTCAAAGATGTATGATGTCAATTTTTTAGTGATTTCATTGAAAGTAGTATAGAATTCTTAATGGATGATTTTTCAGTGTTTGGAACTTCATTTAAATCATGTCTAAATCATTTAGAGAAAGTTATAAAATGATGTGAAAAAAATAAAATTTTTGAAAATGGCATGGAAGTAGATCCAGCAAAAATTCAAGCTATAACTAAACTACCTCCACCTACTACTGTAAGAGGGGTTAGAAGTTTTTTAGGTCATACTGGTTTTTACAGGAGGTATATAAATTTTTTTTTAAAATTTACAAAGCCTTTATGTCAACTTTTATAAAAAAAGATACAAAATTTGATTTTAATCAAGAGTGACTTATTATCTTTAAGTTATTAAAGAAAAAAATAATCACTAGCCCTAGAAATTGTTTCACCTTATTTGGAGAGACCATTTGAGCTAATGTGCGATGCAAGTGATTATGCAATTGGAGATGTTTTAGGGCAGTGATATGATAAAATTTAAAAAATTATATATTATGTTAGTAAAACTTTAAATGATGCTCAAATGAATTATAACACTACTGAAAAAGAGTTATAAACAATTGTTTATGCTTTTGATAATTTTAGGTCATATCTGGTTGGAGTTAAATGTATTGTGCATACAGACCACTCTGCTATAAACTATTTGACAAAAAAAAAAGATGTGAAACCATGATTAATTAGATGGGTACTTCTGATGCAAGAATTTTATTTTGTGGTTGTAGATAGGAATGGATCTGATAATCAAATAGCTTATCATTTATCTAGGCTGAAATAGGGAGAGACATATGATCATGAAAGCCAAATTAATGAAACTTTTCCTGATGAACAACTTTATACTGCAAAAGAATGATAAATAACATGTTATGTTGATATTGTGAATTACATTATTAGTCGTGTTTTACCTACTTTATTTATACAAACAATGTAAGGATTTGTTTATGATGCAAAATTTTACTTTTTGAATGACCAAGATTTATACAAACAATGTAAAGATTTAGTAATGCGAAGACATGTTCCTTAGGAAGAAATTGAAGAAAACATTCAAAAATATCATGATTCTAAATTTGAAGATCATTTTGGAATTAATAGAACTGCTCATAAAGTTTTACAATCTAGATTTTATTGGACTACTTTATTTAGATATGTTAATATATATATATATATATACATGTGATCGATGTCAGCGAGTAGGTAATATTTTAAAAGATAATGAAATTCCCCTGAATTTTACTTTGGAAGTTGAAATTTTTTATGTTTGGGGATTGAATTTTATGGGACCATTCATACCTTATATATATTAATTGTAGTGGACTATATATCAAAGTAGATTGAAGAAATAGCTTTACCTCCATGTGATGCTTGGAGTGTTTCAAAATTTTTAATCAAAAATGTTTTTACAAGTATGGAAGGCTGACAGAGATCATTACTGATGGACGATCTCATTTTTGAAATAAAAGAATTAAAAAATTGGTTAAAAATTATGATATTATACATAGGATTGCAACTGCTTATATCAGTCCTTATGGTACTCAGACTGGTGGTCTAGCAAAAGTTTCTAATCATGAAATTAAAAGAATTTTATAAAAAACCGTAAATCCTAATAAAATGGATTTGTCCACTAGATTAGATATTACATTATGTGCTTATAGGACAGCTTATAAATCACCTATAGAAATGTCCCCATATAGATTAATTTTTGGGAAGACTTGTCACTTATGAGTGGAATTGGAGCATAAAGCTTATTGGGCCATTAAGGAGTTTAATTTTAATTTAAAAGATGTTGGTAAGAAAATATTGTTGCAACTGAATGAGCTTGAAGAAATTAGTAATGAATCTTATGATAATGTTATGATATATAAAGAGAAAATGAATGAAAGAATGAAATGATTGAAACATAATAAGAAAATAATGTGAGCTTGGATAGGAAGTTTTACTATATAATATAAGATTGAAACTATTCCTTGGAAAACTTAAGCCTAGGTGGGCAAAGCCATTCTCTGTTGTGAAAAGTTTACCCCTATAGAGTTGTTAATATTGAAGATCTAAAAACTGGAAAGATATTTAAAGTAAATGGACATAGACTGAAACCATATTTTGATGGTCAAAGACCAAATTTTAAAGAGATTGTAATGTTGGGTCACCTAGAGTAAAGACTGGGAATGTCGGACTAACGACATTAAACCAAGCACTTTGTGGGAGGCAACCTATAGGTTATCTTTATTTATGAGTGCGAATTTGTTTTTATAAGTAATATTTTATATATCTATATTTAAGCTCTCTTTATGAATTTTATGTACTTGGGAGACTTATATATCAAGAAAATACCTTAAAACATTTTTAATTACTGAATTATAAGCAAAATAGTGCAGAAATCTGAACTGGCGCCAGAGGCGCCATCTTACAGAGAACCGGCGCCAGAAGTGCCATGGCTACCGAGACAATTTAAAAGATTTTAAAGGTGGTTTTAGGCAGTTTTGGACGGATTTTCTTCCTTGTAACTCCTAAAAATTGTATTTTGGAGTTATCAAAGTCAGTAAAGCGAAAGAGAACTCACCATTTTTTAATCTCATGGCTTCCAACTCTAAAGAAACTTCAAGATATGCAATTTTTAATGGAAAAAAGTTCATCAATTTTGATGCACATAAATTATATGATAGGGTTCTTGTGAAGAAGAGATTCATCAAAGAAAGAGGATTTATGAATCAAGGAATCAACACACCAAGTACTCTAGTGGAGGAGAGTATTGTACAGAGACACTGGGAAGTGCTATGCTATACCACTAATGCAGTAGTCGTTCCTATGATATAGGAGTTTTATGCTAATCTTCATGGGATTAACCAGGGAAACATATATTTTTGAGGTAGGTGGGCACCTTTTACTCCTTCAAGAATAAATGACTTTCTTATGATTGAAAGCATCCCGATTTGTCATTATGCCAATTTTGTCTCTACAAGAGATAACATGAATGAATTCTATAGATTCCTAACTGATGAAGATGCAAATTGGGAGACAAGAGATAATGGGCATGTAAGCTTTTCTTTGTCATTATTAAGCCCTGCATCAAAGACAAGACATTTCCTTATTTCAACCAAATTTCTTCCAACCATGAAAATCAGTAAAGTGACCAAGGAAAATGCCATCTTAAATTCTTTTATTTAAAACAGAAGACCTATTGATGTTGGTGCTTTAATTGTAAAATTTGTTCTAGTTTTGATTATAAATGGATTAATTTATGCACTGGGACATCCATCTACCATATTCCTACTATGTAGCCAGTCACAAGTACCTTATGAAATTTGGAAAAAAGTGCTTCTCCCTTGTAAGCCCATGGACCAAGTGATTTGTTGTAACTGCATACAAAATGGGGAAAAAATAATAGGTCTTCTATTTTAAGAACCTCAAATATCATCTCCTTTTCAGCCCCGCTTTCCTTATACTTCACATGATATTCTGAAAAGGATTAAGAAGTTGGAGAAAGAGGTACAAAATATTATGATATCAATTGGAAACATACGGTGCGTATGTTTAAGAAAAATGCTTGGATTGAAGAAGATTCGACAGACAAATTTCCTCACCTTCCTTTTTATAACTTAGGCATACACTACCAATCCATGGGAAATATTTAAGAAGATGAAAGTGATGAAGCATTTGTGTGTTATGTGTTTGTGTTGGATTTCATTTATTTTGATTGTCAAACTTTATATGTGTTTAATGTTAAGTGATTGATATTTAGTCTTCAGCGTTAGTTTGTATGGTGTGATTTTGACGTTGAACTTGATGTAATGGTTTGAAAATGTTGGTTTGTAATTGGGTGGACTTTATATATAAATGTGAGTCTTGTGTTGTTTGTGAAAATATATTGTTAGATATTGTTTAGTTATGAATATTAAATTTAATTTAAGCTATTTAAAGGTTGGCGTGGTTTGGTATACAACAAATTTTAAAAGAAAAATGAAATCTAAAATTTTTTATATTGGCGCTAGTTTCTTGAAAATGCCTAGATCACTTTAAAATTGTTAAAATCAACAGTATAACCACATTTTTACTGCTTGGGTCATCTCCTACCTGTAGACTAAGGCCAAAACTCAACTTAGGGTTTGTTATTTCTTGAATCTAAGGAGATTTGAAGGCTTAAAAGTCTTGGATTTCAACTTCCTTTGGTAAAAGCTTCACTTTAACTTAGAAATTTTTTATTTTCACTGTGGATTTTTCCTACATTATGGAAATCCAAAAATTTGATGATTTTTTAGGAAGTTTAAAGAAAACCCATGGTGAAAAGTGTCTTACCAAGTATTTGGAGTTTGATTTATGATATTGTGCATTTATTTGGATTTTATGTGAATTTATGTAGAAATTACTATGGATCCAAGAGTGAAAAGGGGAAAGGATTTAGAAGGTTTTGATGCAAGATGATCTGTTAATTTGAAGGCTCAATATAATTATAATACTCAATTTGTTACAAAGAAACTAATTCATGGCGTGCGTTCTTAAACCCGGGAGGATCTATTGAAAGGTTAATCATTGCTCAAAATTGTAAGACTTTTTGTTACTTTACTACAATAGCAATTGTTCCTATCATTTGTGAATTTTATGTCAATCTTTGGGTGACTTCAAATGAGCACGTGTATTTTAGAGGCAAGAATGTTGAATTTACTCGAGAAAGAATTAATGCACTATATCAGTTACGGAATGATTTTCATTGTGATTATTCTAGATTTTTGATTTCTGATTCGTTACTTGATGAAGTTATTTCCTACCTTATTAATGTAAGGGGAGTATGGAAAATAAAGAATAATCATAAGGTGAATTTTCCCACTTCCAAGTTAAATGTACAATCTAAAGTGTGTCATTATTTTATTTTTGCAAAATTACTTCCATCGAATCACCTTAGCGAGGTAACAAAAGAGGGAGAAGTATTAAATTTTTGCATACAACAAATGAAGGCTATTGATATTGGTGCTCTCATTCTTCACAAAGCTTAGAGTATTGCTAGGGGTGGAACCACTGGTGGTTTAAGTTATCCTGCCTTGATTTTCACCTTGTGTGAACAATCAGGAGTAGAGTTTGATAAAGATGAAGAAATGTTACAGCCACTTAAGCTGATTGGAAAATCCACTGTTTATAAATTTGAATCATTTGTTGGATCTAGAACTTGAAGTGGAGGTAGTGATAGACCTTCTACATCAGCTGCAAGGCCATCTACTTCTAGTACTTATTCACTTGAGAATATTATGGAACAGTTACATAGAGCAGCTAATGATTCAGCAAGCAAATATAGTGACATTGCAGAACACAATAGTTGGCTTGGACTTAAGGAATGCTCATAATGATGAATATCAACAGAAAAGATTTCAGCATGATATTGCATATCAAGATGCATATCAAGAGGCTATGGTTGCTATGGTTAGATATCTTTAAGGAGACCATACTGTAGAATTTTCTACATGCCCCAGTTTTACACCCTTTGTACAAGAAAAATTTGATGATTTTGAAGAAGAAGAGGAAGAATAAGAGGAAGAAGAAGAGGAGGAAGACAATGAATGATTAGTTTTTGGGATATTATCTATTTTCTTTTGTTGTAGTTTGATTCCTTTTATTGTTTTTGTTATGATTTGGACATTTATGTGTATTGTCAGTGGTATTATTAAACTTTTTGTATGTATAGATATAAATTGTTGATTTATATTTTAGTATTGTTTATTTTTTTTAATTTATTGTTTATGTTTTTAGTTTACCTTTTCTTAGCAAATCCTGTTGATATATTATATTTCATTTAATGCTTTAAAGCCTGTTCTTTTTAAATTGGTACATGTAATGTGTCAAAGCCAAGTTTCATGTTCAGAACCCTTCACAAGTTAGTCATATTTTTATGCATTTACTGTTTTATTTCCTTCTACATTTTTTCTACTGAATGCTTTACTTATTAAAAATAAAATAAATCTAAGTTTGGGGGAAAAAAATTATTTAAAAGAAGTAAACTAAAATTTATTTGTCATCAATTAGCTATATTTTTAAAAATTAATTTAACATGACCTTTGGTATTAGAGGCTGACTTTAGAAAACTATATTTTTGTTTTTAAATATTAGGATTAACAGAGTTCAATAATAAAGTAAAAATATTTCATAATAAAGGTCAATTCGAGAGTGAAGATATTTAGTATGAAAGGATAAGACTATGCTTTTTCTATTTATGGAAAAGGAAATTGTATTTTTGAAGTCTTAAGAATCTTAGAATTTTATATAAGAAGAAAAGAATGAGACTTTATGAAAAATCTTCAAAGCTAATATGAATTTATAAAGTGAAGGAAGGTAAGAAGTTTTTAAATTCAAGAAGAGGATAGTGAAGTTCAAAATTAGTAAAGGCTATTCAAATATAGTAATCCTCACATAAGAAATAAAAGAAAATAAATGATTGAAAATGATCCTAAAAGAAAAAGGAAAAAAAGAAAGGAAAAAGGAGAAAGGAAAAGAAAAACATGTGAGGGGAAGCTTGAGGAGATGCCTAATCAAAAATTGGTTTCACTTGAATCAACTTGAGGAAAAAGGCTTTACTACATTTTCTAAACCTGTATTTGACTGTATTTGAGTATTAGCATCTTAGCATCCTTACTAATAAAGTTATCATAAATTTTTTATACATATGGACATTCTAAGTGTCTTTGAAAAGATAAATTAAATTTTTTCTTGAAAGGAATACAGAGTTAGAAATCTTAGACTTAACTACTATGTGTTCTTATACTTTTAATTTTAACTAAAGTTATTAAAATTTTTTCTAAAGTTATACTATTATATTGATTAAACCAAATTATAGAAAACTAAAAGTTAAAATCTCTACCAAAGTCATATTTTTATGTAGTAAAAGAGTTACTTGAGGACAAGTAACCTTTAAGTTTGGGGGATTTTTATACAAAAAAATGTTCAATTTTATGTATACATTTTATGATAAAATTTGGTGATATTACACTTTAAAGAAGGTTATTTTCATGTTTTGTTACAGATATATTGATTTTAGGTATTTGGAGCAAAAATGAGCAAAAAAGAAGAAATTTAGAGTCAAAATGCAGATTTTCAACATACCAACGCCAAAGGCGCCATTTTATAGAGAAGAGGAGCCAGAGGTACCATAATGGAGCTAGAAGAGCCAAAATCCAGAAAGGAGGGAGACTCCAGTAAACACTTGCCAGAGGCACAGAGACAGATTTTGACAAATGGTTGGTGGTTATTGATTATTTTGAGATGTTGTACAGAGCTCCAAGTATATCAAACACCCCATGGAGTGGTTCAATGCATCTAGACACTTTGGAAAGCCTCTTGAATGAAGAGATATGTCTTTTGAATGAATGGATTTGCCTCTTAGTGTGAAGAGGTGTGTCTCTTGGGAAAAAAGAGGGAATTTTTGAAGAGGGGCTGGCGCCACACTTAGGTGGGGGTGTCTTGGGTGTGGCGTGTAGATTCTTTGGAGGAGAGTGGAGATTTAGGTTTTGGAAAGAATTTTATTCTAGAGTTGTAAGAGGAGAGAGAAGGTGAGATATTTCTTCCTCATTACATTTCTAAGAGAGAATTGAGGGTGATTATAAAGAGAGAAAGTGCTTCAAGGGAATTTCAAGGGATTTGCTTGAGGAGGAGTGTGAGATATGTTGTGTCTTTCATTTCTTTATTTTTTAAACTTGTTTTTATATATATATAATCCATATTTTGTCATATATTTCTCATGAATTTTGAGTAGTCTTCTTTATCCTTCTCCCTACAATGAGATATGGTTTTGTGAAGAATTGATATTGTTGTGCAAGGTTTTAGGGTTTTAAATGTTAATAAATTAGGTTTTAGATGTCAATAAATTGTGATGATTCGAACTCTGATCTTCATTTACTTTTTGATATGGTCAATTGAAATGCTAAAATTTTTTGATAAACATAAGATTGGAAAGGGCTATGCTTTCAAGAATAAGGTGAGAATCGCATTTAATTTCATGGATAAGAATGTAGTCCCTAGGGTTGAGTGCAAATAAATAGGAAAATATATTTTGATGGGCATAGAATTGGAGATTTTAGGATGACAGACTAAAATCTCCAATTTAGTCCAATTTCTTGGAAACTAAAGTGAGATTGTTCGCCCTCAGAGGAGGGAGAAGTTGAAGCTCTAGAGTGGGAGTCAGTATCCTCTCAAGCTAACCATGGATTTAGCAATCAAACTCTGAATTAGTCAATATTTTTTATGCACTCGACAGATGGTAAAGAATAAGATTGCTCCTATTTGGCACAATACAATTATATATATAATTTTAAATGATTTTAATTACTTCACTAACCATAAACTCATTGTAAAGGGGGAGGAAAATTTGAAAAATTTGAACTCTTTGTTAATAAACTTTATTTAGCCTTTGTAAATTTAACTTTTAAGTTCAGAAAATAGCTTAGTTAACTTAGTTCTTTTAGCTACATTTCCATTTGCATACACTAAACTTACTTTCATCCTATTTTTCTTACTTAAGTTTTTATAGTTTGATTATTATTTTTTATGTTATAACCATAAGAATTTCCACCTCCCTGTGGGATCGATACTTAGAACTCCATTAGAGCCCTTTATTACTTGAACGATACGTATACTTGCGTAATTACTAGGTTTGATAGCTTAAAGATTTTAAAATATAAAATTATTTATACTAAAGTGATTTTTATTGTGATTGATCTACATATTTACTGATTTTGATGTCGTGTGTGTGTTGCAGTATTGAAAGATTCTTACAGTGCATACACAAAAACCCACATCAGAGACGATATTCAAACTTTTTTAGAGCAAATTATAACCTTAACCAGGAGTTTTCTTAAGTAGTCTTAACTACTTAAGATGTAACTAACTATCAATACTTGTCCTTATAGGAAGATGCAAATTCTAGAATAAGCACATCAACTTAAATTCTCTTGTAGTTAGCTTTTGTAAGGTCCCCTTCACAGTTATATCTTCAAATCATGCCTAGTTGATCTCGCTTTGGACTTATGCTTTGGGATTATCAGTGCAAAATTCACATCATGAAGGATTTTCTTATACTTCTTTTGGTTTGTTTCTGTTATTTCATGCTCCAATCCTCTAATTTCTCATCTCTTAATTCACCCACATGATCTGAGATGACAATTATTTGGAGAAGAGGGTAATATAAAGAAAAACAAAGTGACGACTCCTCAATGACGATGTCAAATAAACAATGAAATGAAAACATAAGGTGCTAAACGAGCAGCCACAAAAACATGTTGCTAAAACTTGTTGGGTGGCATGTAAGCAATTCCTCAACCCATTTATCCCTAACATATGAGGATGTCATGCTGATGCGCCCCTTGCGTGTGCTATTTTTCTACATCTTTTATGTCAGTTTAAATCCTTGGTACAATGCCAAAAACTTGACCCATCCCAAAATTACGTAGTAATTTAGTTTTCAAAAATATGGCCAATAACTTGACTCAATTTATATTAAGTAGTTAATGTACAAAATTGAAATGTTATAAAAATATAGCAAATAGTTCACACACTATGGGTTCTACGCAAGTGCACGTATCTCTTCAAGTAATATAGGACTTTCTGATTAAACCCCAAATATTGATCCCACTAGGAAGAGAGGAAAGAGGTCCTTAGTCAAATTCCAGTCTACTACTATTAGTCCTTAGTTTGTAATGTCGATTAAAATGGTTTTTTATCTAGCATTTTTATCTAGCAACTAATCTAGCAACTACTCCTAAATGCGAATGTTATATGTAAGGATAGTAACTCTTCCTAAATGTAAATGTTAATTCTAAAGATAACTCTTTCTGGATGAATTGATTTGGAGAATTTTAAGATGTTAAAAACTACTATTCTTATGTAGTGAATTGGATAATGTAAAGGAATAAGATACATTAAATATTGTATGTGACAATAAGAACAATTTTAATTCTCTACCCTCAGTCAAGTGTCATAGAGAATCGTTGGTTAATCTTATGTTTAGTCTTTAAATCTATGGTTAAGCTGAGAGGATACTGACTCTCACTCCAAAGCTCCCACTTCCCTTCTTGAAGACTAACTCTTGTTTTAGTTCTTAAACACGAAAACCAAACTGGGGTGTCACCCTAGAATTTTTAAGTTTAGTCTGTCACCCTAGAATTTTTAAATCTTCGCCCAGTAAAATATATATTTCACTATTTATTTGCACTAAAACCCCATGAATTTAACCATCCATGGAATTTGAATGTGGTTCCACTTTGTTGAGAATTACCCGCGCTCTCAGGTTTTAATGCAATTACAACAAATTTTAACACTACAACGGGCCTACACTACAACGGGCCCTTATTGTAATGTAAATGAAGTACAAGTAAAAACCATCATATTTATAATTAAAACTTCTTCAAGCATATATCCCAATATCCTAAACATGAATCCTACTCATTACAAAAAAAAAGGTAAAAGGAAAAAGAATGGCATAATCTTCTCATGTCACTATTTCTAAAAGAGAAAAAAGAGTAAGAGAAACACATCACAAAGCACGAAGAAAACATAATGAAAAACTTCACTAAATCAAATTAAATCCACTCAATAAGTGTTTACAAAATCATAAGATAATGAAAAACATAATACTTAGCTTTTTCTCCTCAAAATAAAGTTGAAAATCTCTCCCACAAAGTCTTCCGCCCCACAAAGTCTTCCGCTGATCCACCCACAAAGTCTTCCGCTGATCCATGCAATACTAGAACATTTCCTTACAAATTCTCTCAAAGTCCCCTCACCAATCTCTCCAAAAAGGTAAAAATCTACATTTTTACTCATATTCTAAGATCTATAAACATTCTCCTCATTCTTTCCTCACACACATCACTTTTTCTAACATAAAGCTCACTTTTATAGCGTAGGGATGAATTTCCCACGGGATGCCTCAAGCAACCTTCCAAAAAGCGTCCAAATACATTGAATCTTCTAGAAATTCACCCAGCATTGCGTCCAAACCGTCTTGGGTGCTGTCGGCACCATTTTGGGTGCCGTCAATGCCATTTTCACGTTTCTTTCTACACTCTGGCGCTGCCAGCACTGGTTCTGGCCCCGTCGGTGCCCACCCTGCGCAGCTCCACCATTTTGCTTCATTTGGCTCCGTTTTAGCTCTGTTTCACCCCGTTTCAGTGCATTGCGTTCCTAACAGATAGACCAACAAAATAAGCATAAAAAACCTTATTTTAAAGTGCAATTTCATTCAAAAATATGTGAGAAGTGTAAAAGAGATTAAGCATAGAAAGACATATTGCAATGTATCAGGACAGAATTTTCTTTCTAGCTTATTTTTGCTCCAAATTGCACCGCTTTTGCTTTTTTTCTTCAAAACTCCATTTCTTATCCCTGAAAAAAAAAATATACAAAATACCTTCCTTTAAAGTGCAATATCATTGTAAATCACCAAATATAGGCATTAAAAGCCTATGAAAAATTAAATTTTTTAAGGCGTATGAAAATCCCCCAAACTTAACTGTTGCTTGTCCTCAAGTAATACATTTACTACATAAAAGTTATGACTAATGATAGAGATTTTAACTTCTAGATTTCTATAATTTCGACTACTAAATATAATAGCACAACTTAAGAAAAATTTTTAACAACTTAAGTCAAAACTAAAAGTGTAAGAACATCTAGTAGTCAACTCTAAGATTTCTAATTCTCTATTCATTTCAAGAAGAATTGTAATTTGTAATTTTAAAGTCAGTAAAGTCACTTAGAATATACATATGAAAAGTAACTTCATGAGAACTCTATTAGTAAGGATACTAATACTCAAATAGAAGTTAAAAAAAATGTAAAAATGTCTTCTTCCTCAAGTTAATTCAAGTGAAACCAATTTTAAATTAGGCATCTCCTCAAGCTTCTCCTCACATACTTTTCTTTTATTTTTTTTTATCTTTTTTCTTTTTTTTATCTTTTAGGGTCATTTTTATCTGGATAGCCTTTTTTATCTTTTAGGGTCATTTTTAATCCTTTCTTCCTTTTTCTTTTTTTTCATGTGAGGATTACTATATCTGGATAGCCTTTAATAATTTTGAACTTCACTATCCTCTTCTTAAAGTTAAAAAACTTTTCACATTCCTTCACTTTATAAATTTATATTAGCTTAAATTTTTTTTCATAAAGCCTCATTCTTTTCTTCTTACATGAAATTCTAAGATTATTAATACTTCAAAAGTACAATTTCCTTTACTTTAAATAGGAAAAGCATAGTCTTATTCTTTCGTACCAAATATCTTAACTCTAGAATCAACTTTCATTATTGAAAACTTTTACTTAAGTATACTATATAATTAGAAACACAAATATAGTTATCAAAAGTTAGCCTCTATTGTCAAAGATCATGTTAAATTAAATTTTTTTAGAATATAGCTAATTGAGGACAAATAAAATTTAGTTTCATTCTTTTAAAGAAAATTTTCTTCTCCTCAAACTTAAATTTAAAATATTTTGCAACCAATTCCGTAAAATGTAGTAGGAAGAAAAGTAAAAGTTAAATCTACTAACTACTACAACATCCTATCAAATTCATATACATTCATAATTAGGATAGAATGACTGCAAGAGAAAGTAAATCTAGCCTAAAACTTGCTTGCAATAATATTAAATTAAAAGGAAGTATACTCACTTTAAATTTTCATTTTTCTTCCTACCCCCAAACTTGATTTTTAACATGTATAGCCTTTAGTGTAGAAAATATAAGTAGGAAGAAAAAAAATTTAGAAATTCTATCTACCACAATTTTCTATCAAAAACATCTACAATTATTTATCATGATAGAAAACACGTAGTAGAAATTAAACCTAAACTAAACATGTCAGAATGAAATTAACTAAACAAAAGTCTAACTAGCAACATGTATCAACATTGGAATATAAAAATGTTCTTCAAGTCTTATAAAATTGTAACACAAACACAAACAAACAAACAAGATAAATGAGCTCATTTCTTCCTCCATCTCATCGTATCTCACTAACTTACTTCCAATTTTTAACAGAATCACTACACAAATAAATAAGGTACGTTTTAAATGATTTTATAGATTATAATCCAAAAGACAAGATTATCCCTGATATATTAGCTCCCGGGCACCAATTTCAGACATCACCTCATCCTTTTAATTAAGAACCTCTAGCAATTATAAGGATAGTGTAAGTTCATTCACATGTTATTCATCAAATAGGTTCATGAATCATATCAAATGAAAATAGAGTTAGAAAAAAGGAAGTAACAAAATTGAGATGGAACTGTCACTGTTCAAATTCAAGATGTCTCTTATAAAACTCAAGTCCGGGTGAGACCTGAGTCATAGCGGACTCTTTAATCCAACTACTATAAGAGATTAACCAAGTCTAGCCATAATAAGAAGTTAAGGAATCATCTCTCTCATGACAACGAAAAGGATCAAATTAAAGCACTAACAATCTAAACATCCACCAATCATCAATCAAAATGATCAATCCACACTAAAGCAAACACAATACAACACTAACAATCATGACTCTTAAGCATATTAAATCAAACCACACAGATAACTATGGGTTGCCTCCAATAAAACACTTGGTTTAACGTCGCTAGCCCGACAAATAATCACCTAGATCAAAATTCCAATTAAGTAATTATCGATCAATCGCCCAATCTTTTCCATATTCAGGGATTCCTACAAAGTCCTCAAATTTAATTTTTTCTTTCATCTCTTCCTTTTCAGATTGATTCATAGCATTATTCCTCATATTTCCTTCTAGATCCAATATTCTTCTATTAATTTTTTTAATTTTCATACTAATATCATTCTTAAAATTTTATAAGAAATGGATCTTTATAAGATACTTCATGATCTTCCAAATTTTAGATCGGATTACCTCCAGAAAATTCACATTCTGGATCAAATTCTTCTAGGTTACTCTTGTCTTTCACTTCTTCCCCTTGGTACTGAGTAAATGGTAGAGGTGGTCTTTTTATATTTATCTTAGTTGAGGAAATAGATTTTTCTAATTCTGTAGGAATTTTTTTTTATTGGTCTTTCAATCTTGTTATTCGCATTTCTCAACCCAAAGTTCTTTTGAAATATACCCTTGAATTCTCTTCTAAATATTAGCTCAATAATTTCAAATTGATCATCATTCATCTCCTTAGGATTTATCTCAGGGTCACTAGGTAGAATCTATGGGGGTAACTGTTAATTTCATTAATAATCTGCCTCAGCATCAAAATCTCATTCATTTTGTTTGTATACCATGGAATATGCCATTTAGTGATTTTTAATAACACTTTCAGAAGAGATATTTTATTAATTTCATCATTCAATTCAGGTTAGTGATTTTGAATAACACTTTCATAGGAGATCTTTTACTAATTTCATCATTCAATTCATGTTTATATTGTGATTAAGTCGAGTATAAAGATATAATGACTGATGGTGTAGATGAATCCTCTAAATAGGTAGGCTTTAAACTTGTACGGGGTATATTCATTTTAAGTTCATGAGATTTTTCAACAGATGGAATTAAAAGTTTACTATTTTTGGTAACGTCCATCATTTCGTACCTCTCCTAAACATACATACAATCTTCTTTAAACAACATTTTAGACTCATCATGAAAGTCCATTTCAATCTCATTTGTTAACTTATTCTCAAAAATGTTTCTTATTTGAAAACGGTCTTCACTTAGATAATTAATTTCATCCATCCAAAAACAATAATCTTTTCTCTCAGTTGAATATTTCATAGTCTTTAACACATCAAAAGTGACTTCCTGGTCATTAATATTCATAATCAATTTTCCTTTTTGCACATCTATCATAGCTTGTCCAGTAATAATAAAAGGTCTCCCCAAAATAATGGGATTTTCTTTATCTTCTTCCATACTTAATACAATAAAGTCTATAGGAAAGATAAATTTATCCACTTTAACAAGCACATCTTCTATAACCCCTTTTGGATAAATGATAGATCGGTCAGTTAGCTAAAGGGTTACAGTAGTGGGAGAAATATCAGCTAAACCTAACCTTCTAAATATTGATAGAGGCATCACATTAATGCTCAATTCTAAATGACATAAAGCTTTTCCACATAATCTTTCTTCAATTTCATAAGGAATTGTAAGGCTATAAGGATCTTTAATTTTTTGAGGAAGCTCTTTCTGAATTATAGCGCTTCACTCCTCACTTAGTGCGACTATCTTGTAATCCTCAAATTTTATTTTCTTATTTAATATCTCTTTCATAAACTTTGCATAACTTGGCATCTGTTCCAAAGCTTCAGTTTCCAATTGGCATCTGTTCCAAAGCTTCAGTGAAAGGAATATTTATCGTTAACTTCTTAAGTACTTTCATGAACTTTGAAAATTGTTTATCAAACTCTTGATGTCTAATTCCTTGAGTAAATGGAGGTGGTGGTCTTTCTAAATTGATTTTAGTTAGACATATTAATTTTTTCAGACCATTAGAAACATGTTCTTCAATTCTTCTAGTTTCCTTTATTTCTCTCACAATTTCTTTCTCATTTCTAACGACATCCTCTATCTCTCTTCCACTTCTTAATTGGACAGCTTCTACCTGTTTATTATTGTTATCTTTAGGTTTGATCTCAGTGTTGCTATGAAGTGTTCCTTGGGGTATTACAAAGTGAATTAGCAATTTGTCCTAGTTGATTCTCTGTTTCTAATGGCATCATTTTGACTTTGTAACTGGTTTCCCATTTGCAATACCACATCTTTTATAGACATCTTCTTATCCTCAAATTGTCTATCATTGTTAGAGTCTAGTGAATATGAAGGTCTATAATTTTTGTTCCCCTATTTATTCCAACTTCCATTAGGATTTGCAAGATTATTTTCCCATTGTTGGTTTCCACCCCAAGTAGTGTGATTCCAGTTAAAATTAGGATGGTTCTTCCAACCTGGGTTGTAAAAGAATACGAGTTGTTTATGGTATTTAAAGTTTTATATGATAAGTTAGAATCAATAATATGCCCTAATGAACTTTCCTCACTTACTGAAGTAAATTGAGGCTGGTTCATTCCAATTTGGTCCAACTTCCTTGATATTGCAGCAACCTGGGATGCAAGAATTGCAATCGCATCTGTATCATGAAAACTGGCTATATTTTTAAGATTTACCCTTGTAGAGGGCCATTTAAATTCAGTTGTAGCCATTTCTTTAATTAACTCATATGCTTTTTTAAATGGTTTTGACATTAATGATCCAAAAGCGACAGCATCAATTGTAAACCTAAGGGATTCTACTAATCCATTGTAAAAATTTTGAATGATTAACCAATCGGGCAGAGTATGGTGTGGACACTTTCTTAGGAGTTCCTTAAATATTTCTTAAGCTTTATATATTGATTCCCCTTTATATTGACAACATGAGATAATATTGTTTCTAAGTTTAGTAGTCCTTGAAGGTGGAAAATACTTAGCTAGGAATTTCTGAGTTAACTCCTCCCAATTTTTAATAGAGATAGGTGCTAATTAGGTGCTAATGAGTATAACTATAACCACATTTTAGCCTTATCCCTTAGTGAGAAAGGAAAAAAGCCTTAGTCTCATCTGACATGCTATTATAACAAAATGTAGGATAATGTTCTAGAAAACTTGATAAGTGTAAATAGGGATCCTCCGAAGGAGTTCCCCCAAACTGCTTGCTGGTTGTTCTACACCAGTTGGATAATTTTAGGATTTAGTTCAAATGAGTTAGCTTCTACGATAGGGGTTTGTATACTTGAGTAAATTTTAATTATCAATTATCATAGGATTTACGTAATCCCTTAATGAAGTATGAATCCCTCAATGATTTATGATGATTTTTCAAGTTATTACTTTGAACGTTTTCCATTTCCATTTTTATTTTTTCAAGTCCTTTCTATTTTTTTATGTTTTGTCCTTTTTCTAACTCGAGATCATAAGGCACAAGTCCTACAGATCCTTTATTTTCCATACGCAACACATCAAACAATGCATTAACAATTGAACAAATAAAATAAAAAATATATTCAACACAACAAAATATTTTCAGAAACACCTTGTTTTTTACACAAAAAGTTTTTTCACAACACCTTTTCATACAAAAAAAACATTACACGCAAAAATAAGTTTTTTTCCAAGTTTAAGCCTAAATTTTTACGACACAACAGTTTTCAAAGTCTAAGCCTACTTACTTCAAATAAAATTCTCCTAAAGTTCTTACTGAAGCTTCCCCGACAACGACGCCAAAACTTGATGTGCCTCTAGCATGTGCTGTTTTTGTGTGTTTTATATTAGTTTAAATCCCTGGTATAGTGCTAAAAACTTGACCCATCCCGAAATTACGCAGTAATTTAGTTTTCAAAAATACGACCAATAACTTGACCCAATTTATATTAAGTAATTAATGTGCAAAATTGAAATGTTATAAAATATAGCAAATAGTTCACACATTATGGGTTCTACGCAAGTGCACGTATCACTTCAAGTATTATAGAACTTTCTGATTAAGCCCCAAATATTGATCCCATGAGGAAGTGAGAAAAGTGGTATTTAGTCAAATTTCATTCTATTAATATTAGTCCTTAGTTTGGAATGTCGATTAAAATGGTATTTTATCTAACAACTACTCCTAAATGCGAATGTTAAATGTAAGGATAATAATTATTCCTAAATAAATATTAATTCTAAATATAACCCTTTCAAGATTAATTGGTTTGGAGAATTTTAAGATGTTAAAAAATACTATTCTTATGTAGTGAATTGGATAATGTAAAGGAATGAGATACATTAAATATTGTATGTGCCAAATAGGAGCAATTTTAATTCTCTACCCTCAGTCAAGTGTTATAGAGAATCGTTGGCTAATCTTAGGTTTAGTCTCTTAATCCATGGTTAGGCTGGGAGGATACTGGCTCTCATTATATAGCTCCCACTTCCCTTTCCCTGAAGGCTAACTCTCACTTTATTTCTTAAACACTAAGACCAAATTGAGGATTTTAGTATGCCACCCTAGAATCTCCAATTCTTCATCTAGTAATATATATATTTCCTTATTTATTTGCACTCAACCCTCATGAACTTCACCATCCATGGAATTTGAATGTGGTTCCACTTAGTTGAGAATTACACTGCCCTCTTGGGTCTTAATGCAATTACAATGAATTTTAACACCACAACGGACCCTTATTGTAATGTAAATTAAGTACAAGTAAAAACCATCACATTTATAATTAAAACTTCTTCAAGCATGCATCCCAATATCCTAAACATGAATCCTACTCATTGCAAAAGAAAAGTAAAAGGAAAATAATTACATAATCTTCTCATGCTACTATTTCCAAAAGAGAAGAAAGAGTAAGAGAAACACATCACAAAGCACGAAGAAAACACAACAAAAAACTTCATTAAATCAAAGAAAATCCACTAGATAAGTGTTTACAAGATCATAAGATAATGAAGAACACCATACTTAGCTTTTTCTCCTTGAAAGAAAGTTGAAAATCTCTCCCACAAAGTTCTCCCACAAAGTCTTTCGCTGATCTATGCAATGCTAGAACCTTCCCTTACAGATTCTCTCAGAATCCCCTCTCCAATCTCTCTAAAAAGGTAGAAATCTATATTTCTACTGATATTCTAAGATCTCTAAACATTCTCCTCATTATTTCCTCACACACACCACTTTTTCTTACATAAAAGCACTCTTTTATAGCGTAGGGACGAATTTATCAAGAGATGCCTCAAGCAACCTTCCAAAAAGAGTCCAAATACATTAAATCTTCTAGAAATTAGCCCAGTATCACGTTTAAACCGTCTCGGGCGCTGTCGGCGCCTTTTTGGACTCTGTCGGTGCCATTTTCACGTTGCTTTCTACACTCTGAAACTGTTAGCACCGGTTCTGGCACCGTCAGTGGCCACCCTGCGCAGCTCCACCATTTTGCTTCGTTTGGCTCTGTTTTGCCGCGTTTCAGTTGCGTTACGTTCTTAACAAATAGATCTACAAAATAAGCATAAAAACAACCTTCCTTTAAAGTGTAATTTCATTCAAAAATATGTGAGAAATGTAAAAGATATTAAGTATAGAAAGACATCAAAATGTGTAAGGATAGAATTTTCTTTCTTGCTCTTTTTTGCTCCAAATTGCATCATTTTCTCTTCTTTTTCTCCAAAACTCCATTTCTTGACGCTAAAACCAAAAATTTATAAAATACCTTCCTATAAAGTGCAATATCATTAAAAATCACCAAATATGGGCATTAAAAGCATATGAAAAATTGAACCTTTTTTAGACGTATCACATGCGAGGGGAGCAATCTATGTATGAGTTACAACATTTATACATCAAGCATAGTGCAGCTACAACTCTCCTTCTGCACCTTTCTCTGGTAGCATCCATGTAGATCAGTATTGTACTGGATAACACATAAGCATCAATGAATTAGCTACAATCATATAATATTACATAGCACACAATAAACCAAAAAGCATCACTAAATAAGTCATGTCCCAAGCAGTTGAAATATTCATAACAAAATGAAAAATGACACAAAAACATAAAAATCCCAACATATAGTAAATAAAAATGTCTCTCAAATATTTATGTGATCATAAAAACAATGTAGGTACACCACCATACAGTTATCAGGCATCTTGATGAAAAAATGTCGTAGGTACGCCACCCTACGAATCTTCAAGCAACTCTATCGCAAACAAGTACAATGACAAATCCTAAGAAATTTCCTTAGTTGCATTCAAAATTTGCATGACCTGGTCGACAGAAGTTGCAACATATGTGTGGGGTTCTACACTACATGAAGCCACCATTTGTGATATCTAGGTTCTAAGGAAAGCAACTCAAACTTTCCTTTTATTCTTAGCCCATGGACACTTAGAACGACAGGTGGATTCAAGTTCATGGAGGCCGGTTTGGGGACTTTGGTGGTATCACCCGATTGGTTTGTTGTCAAGTTCTAGGGGTGCCACCAAACCCTTTCTCATTGAGGACACATGCATTCTTGCCCGTAATGATGACACCCTGATGTGCCCCTAGTGTTATTTTTCTTTATGTTTTATGTCAATTTAAATCCCCAATAACATTGTCAAAAACTTGACCCGTGCCGAAATTACGCAGTAATTTAGCTTTAAAAAATATAATCAAAATCTTGACCCAACTTATATTAAGTATTTAATGTGCAAAATAGAAATGTTATATAAAATATATGAAATAGTTCACACACTAGGAGTTCTACGCAAGTGCACATATTCCTTCAAGTAATATAGGGCTTTCTTTAAAAACCTCAATATCAATCCCATAGAGAAGCGCAGTAAGAAATCCCTTACACTAATTCTAGTATACTATTATGAAGTCTTAATTTGGAAGATGGAAATTCTTATGATAATAACACTATAAGAAAATAAAGTAAGAAAGACAAGTTAAAATGAGTTTAATGAATGCTAACAAAAATGTAAATAAAAGAACTAAGTTTACTAAACTAATTTTTTAACTTCAAAGTTAAATTTACTAAGGCTAAACAAAATTTTGTGACGTAGAGTTTAAATTTAAGAAAGCATCCTTCCCCTTTACAAAGAGTTTATGGATTATGAAGAAATTAAAATTATTTAAAAATATATAATATTTCTTTGTGCCAAATAGAAGCAATCATATTCTTTACCCACTTCTGAGTGCATAAAGAACACTGATTAATGCAGAGGTTGGTCCCTAATTTTGTGGTTAGGCTGGGAGAATACTGGCTACCACTCCAGAGCTCCCACTGCTCTTTAACCTAAGGGCTAACAATCTCGCATCAATTTCCAATCAACTGGACCAAATTGGGGATTTTAATATGTCACCTTAAAATCTCCAATTTTACATCCAATAAAGTATATTTCTCTATTTATTTACACTCAATTCCATGGATGACATACTCTCCCATGAAATCAAATGTGATTCTCACCATGTTGTAGAAATCATAACTCTATTGGAACATATGTTTCTCAACACATTTTTACATTTCAATTGGCCGGATCAAAAAGCAAATGAAGATCGGAGCTCAAATCATCACAAATTATTAAGATTTAAAATCATAGGAAACAAAATTACTTCTTCACAAAACCAAATCTCATTGTAGGGAGAAGGACAAAGAAGACTACTCAGAATTCATGAGAATGATACGACAAAACATGGATTTCATTAGTAAAAACAAGTTTACAAAACAAAGAAAGGAAAGAACACAACATACCTCACAATCCTTTCCAAGCAAATCCCTAGAAGTTCTCTTCAAGCCCTTCTCTCTTTACAAACACTCTCAATTCTCTCTTGAAGTGTAGAAGTGTAATGAAGAAGGAAGAAGAAATCTCTCACCTTCTCTCTCATCTTATAATCCTTGAAGAAAATTTACAAGCCCTTGCTATGATGAAACAACTGTCTTTCCCTCTTTCATGCCACACACACACACTCACACCACCACTCACGCCCAAAAAACTCCGCTTCAAGCCCTAGACTTCCCTCTCTTTTATAAAAGGCTTCCTCTCTTCAAAAAGAATTCAAAATTCCCTCTAAAATTTTATCTAAAAGCCAACTCTTTTGAATTCAAAAGATGTGTCCATTGATCCAAGAGACATATCCCTTCATAAAAGAACCTTCCAAAGTGTCAAGATGCATTAAATCACTCCAAGGAGTGTTTAGAACAAGTGTCTTTTTGAAAATGCGCCCAAAATTCATCCCGAACCACCTTAATCCGACAAAAGTCGTCTCTGGCATATCACGCGCTAGTTCTCTAGATTTTGTTGCATCATGTGCTGGGTTGGCGCATCATGCGCCACTCTGCAGCAGTTCCACCATTTTGCTTCATTTGGCTCCGTTTCAGCTCTGTTTCGCTCTGTTTCAGTTGCATTTCACTCCTATCAGATATACCAACAAAATAAGCATGAAAAAAATATTTATTCAAAGTTTAATTTCATTCAAAAACATGTGAGAATTGTAAAGTAGATTAATCATAGAGAGACATATCAAAATGTGCAAAGTCAGAATTTTCTTTCTTGCTCGTTTTTACTCCAAATTACACCGTTTTTGCTTCATTTTCTCCAAAAGTTCATTTCTTGTACCTGAAACCAAAAATATGCAAAAAGCCTTCCTTTAAAGTGTAATATCATTAAAATTTATTAAAATTGAACAAAAAATATATATGAGAAGTAAGTAATTTTTAGGCGTGTCAACTCCCCCAAACTTAAACGTTAATTGCCCTCAAGTAACCCTTTGTCTTAGGGTAGATATTAACTTATAAACTAGTATACTTTAGTTTCATAAATAAAATAGTAAAATTTAAGAAAAACTTTTAATTACTTAGATTCAAATTCTAAGTCTAAGAGTACTTAGTAATCAAATCTAAGATTTTCAAATCTCTATTCATTTTAAAAAAAA
Source organism: Phalaenopsis equestris (assembly GCF_001263595.1). Classification (NCBI taxonomy): domain Eukaryota; kingdom Viridiplantae; phylum Streptophyta; class Magnoliopsida; order Asparagales; family Orchidaceae; genus Phalaenopsis; species Phalaenopsis equestris. Next base: position 217,774 of record NW_018228161.1, read on the forward strand.
CTGTAATTTGTTATATCAAGGATACTTAGAATATCCATATGAAAATAATTTCATGAAAAATTTACTATTAAGAGTGCTAATACTCAAATACAAGTTTTGAAAATGTAATAAAGCCATTTCCTCAAGTTAATTCAAGTGAAGCCAATTTTTTATTATGCATCCCCTCAAGCTTCTCGTCAAATTCTTATTTTCTTCTTTTTCTTCTTTTTCTTTTCTTCCTTTTTTTCCTTTTAGGATCTTTTCAATCCTTTCTTTTCTTTTTGTTTTTCAAGCAAGGATTACTATATCTGGAAAACCTTTAATAACTTTTAACTTCACTATCATCTTCTTAAAGTCAAAACTCCTTACCTATCTTCACTTTATAAATTTCTATTAGTTTTGATGATTTTTCATAAAGTCTCATTCTTTTCTTCTTACATGAAACTCTAAAATTCTTAATACTTCAAAAATACAATTTCCCTTACTTTAAATAGAGAACATAGTCTTATATTTTCATACCATATATCTTTAACTTTAGAATTGTCCTTCGTTATTAAAAAATTTTACCTAAATTTATCATAATATTCATAAACATAAATATAGTCATTTAAAGTTAAACTCTAATATCCAAGGTCATGTTAAATTAATTTTAAAATATAGTTAATTGAGGACAAATAAAATTTAGTTTACTTTTTTTTAAAAAAAAATTTCTTTCCCCCAAACTTGAATTTTTAAATATTTTACATTTAATTCCATAAAATGTAGTAGGAAGAAAAAGTAAAATTTGAATCTACTAACTACTACAATATTCTATCAAATTCATATATTTGCATAATCAAGATAGAATGACTGTAGGAGAAAGTAAATCTAGCCTAAAACATGCTTGCAATAATATTAAACTAAAAGGAAGTATACTAACTTTAAAATTTATTTTTCTTTTTACCCCCAAGTTGGATTTTAAACATGTATAACTTTCAATACATAAAATATAAGCAGGAAAAAAACTTTTCATAAATTCTATCTATCACAAAAATTTACAAGTATTTATCAGGACAAAAAAATATGCAATAGAAAGTAATTGTAAACTAAAACATGCTTGATAAAATGGAAATAAAGGTCTAACAGGCAGAACAAGTATCGGCTTAGGAATATATATATTTATGTGTTCTCCAAATCCTTATGTTATTGTGTTATTGTAACACAAAGTGTTCTCCAAATCCTTATGTTATTGTAACACAAAGGTCAATTCTTCCTCTAACTCATTGCATCTCACTAACTTACTTCCAATTTCTAATAGAATCACTACATAGATATATTGAGTACCTATAAATAATTTTATAAATTATAATCCCAAAGATAAGATTATCAATGATATATTAGCTCTCGAGCACCAACCCCAGGCATCATCATATCACAATAATTAAGCACCTCTGGAAGTTATAAGGATGTGTAAAATCATCGACATGTTTCTCATCAAATAGGTTAGCTACTCCTATCAAATAAAAATAAAGTGAGAGAAAAGAAGTAGCAAAATTAAGATGGAACTATCACTGTTAAAATTCATAATGTCTCTTGTAAAACTCAATTCCGTGTGAGACCCAAGTTGTAGTGGACTCGTCAATCCAACTATTATAAGAGAACATACAAGTCTAACCATAATAAGAAGTTAAGGAATCACATCCCTCATGACACACAAAAATCAAATCAAACCACTAACAATCCAAAGATCTACCAATCATCAATCAAATTGATCGATCCACACTAAAGAAAACACAAAACAAAACTAACAATCATAACTCTCAAGAACACTAAATCAAACTGTATTAATAACTATGGGTTGCCTCCCATAAAGTGTTTTGTTTAACGTCATCAGCCCGACAAATCAGCCCGACAAATGATTCAATGATTCCATCTGGATCAAAATTCCATTTAAGTAATCCTTGATCAATCACCTAAGCTTTTCCAAATTCAAGAATTCCTAGATATTCCTCAAATTAAAATTTTTCTTTCAGCTCTTCCTTTTCAGATTGATTCATATCCATGTTCCTCATATTTCTTTCTAAATTTAATATTTTTCTAGTGATTTTCTCAATTTTCATATCAATATCATCTTTAAAATTTATAAGAAATGGATCTTTATATGATATTTCATGCTCTCCAAAATTTTGAATCTGATTCTCTCTAGATAATTCAAAGTCTAGATCAAATTCTTCTAGATTACCCTTTTGTACATGGTTGTCTTTCAGTTCTTCCCCTTGGTATTGAGTAAATTATAGAGGTGGTCTTTCTATATTTATCTTAGTTGAGGAAATAGGTTTTTCTAATTCCTTAGTAATTTTTTCCATTGGTCTTTCAATCTGCTTATCCTCATTTCTCAACTCAAAGTTCTTTTGAAACATATCCTTGAATTCTCTTCTAAATATTCATTCAATAATTTTAAATTGCTCATCATTCATCTCCTTAGAGTTTATCTTAGGTTCACAGGGTAAAATCTCTGGGTGGGTAATTGTTCATTGCATTAATACTCTGCCCCAGTTAGTTTTCTATATTCCTTATTGCGACCTGTTAATTTTCCAGCTCACTCTTAATTTGAGTCGCAAACCCTTCTAACATTAATTCTTTATCCTCATCCTATGAGTTAGAGTTAAATTGAGGAGGATTATTAATTGAGTTAATAATCTACCCCTGTTAATTTTCCATATTCCTTATTGTGGTCCCTTGACACTCCAGCTCACTCACCATTTGAATAACGACCCCTTTTAATAAATCCTACTCCTCATTTTGGGAGTTGAAGCCAAAATTATGATGAAAAAAAAGTTCATCATTATAATAGCCATGATTATTCCAACTACATGTCTGATTATATTTATTATCTTCCCAAAATTGGTCTTCTCCTCTAAAACTATTACTCCTATTAAAATTCAAATGATTTTCCCAACATGGATTGTAATAATTGGAATAAGGATTGAATATCTCATGGCTAGTTTCAAAATAATTGGGCTCAATCAATTGTCTAAATAAATTTTCCTTAATAATTGGGGTTCCTTCAGAATATCTTTCTATGTATTGATCCAACTTCCTCTCAATATCTACTACGTGGGAAATTAAAATTGTAAGCATATCATCTTGAAAATTTGCCACTCTCTTGGGGTTTACTCTTTCAAAGCTACTAACATTATAATCAAAATATGAAAAAATATGAATATTCATTAAAATATGAATATTCATTATATCATTGATCCAGCATTTTTACATTAAATTCATGAACTCTTTTCAAATCTCTCCCAATAGTTCTCTCCAAATCTAACTCGCAAAATAGAAGGTCTTGAGCTTGATACACATAAAATATATAGTGTTTTTAGACACATTTTTATACTTATTTTTTAGATATTGCGCTTTAATGGAAGGTATTTATGTGTTTTTTCTTTCAGGTACAAGTAAAAAGGTCAAAAATGCTAAAATGAGTGAAAAGGATCTAAATTGGAGCAAAAATGCAAAAAAAATGCAAAAGTATTTTGGCGCCTAAGCGCCAGAACCGGCGCTTATACGCCAGTGAAACAGAGAAGGCTGCGCCTAAGTGCAGGAGGCCCCACGCTTAAGTGCCAGTGACAGTTACTTGGCGGGTTAATTTATTTTTACGAATTTTAAAGGGACATTTGAGGCACATATTGGCTAAAATGGGTGGTTATAACCACCAAGGACAAAAATATAATTAAAAGACTTGTGAAAGGAGACATCCCTTGGTAAATACATTGAATCAGGACACATTTGGAAGAGATACCAAGGCACAACTTGGAAAATTATAAAAGAAGGAAGTTGAGACTTTTAGATGGGTCCTGAAATGTCTTGAAAAGTTCTTGAAGAAGTTCATGGAGAAGCTTTTGAAGAAAATTTTAGGCACCACAAATTTATTTTTCCTTTTGTTTTTAGTTTTATTTTGAGAGTTGAGTGCTACAAGAGAGAAGAGATTCAAAGGAACTTCAAGAGTTTGGTGGAGGATTCAAGATAATTTTTTATCTTTGTTTTAAACTACTTTTAGTTTAAATCGAGACTTCTTATTAGTTTGACAATGATTTCTACTTTTAAACTAAAGTGTGATTTTTTTTGATTCCGACTTGTTTTCTTTATCTGTCTTCTTAAAATGATAAGTTATTAAAGTGTTGGATGGAAGTTGTGGAGATTATTAATCCATAATTTTAGAAGAAGTTGTGATGATTTAATTCCATATACTTCATTTACTTCTTGATCTGGCCTATCAAGATGTTAAAATTTATTGTGAGAACATGTAAGAACCGGGTTGGTATTGTCTCATTCAACAATTGGAAAGAATCACATAATGTTTTATGAATGAGAATGTAATTCATATGATTTAGTGCATATAAATAGGGAAATGGTCTCTAAAGGGTGTAGAGTTAGAGGACTTTAAAGTGACAACTTGGTTTATTGTCTTAAGTTCTGATACGAGATGTTAGCCCCCTGGTGGAGGGAACTGAGGAAACTCTAGAGTGAGAGCTATGAGATGTTAGCCCCCTAGTGGAGGGAACTGAGGAAACTCTAGAGTGAGAGCTATTATCTTTCCTACCTAACCGGTCTTCAGAATTATTCAAACTTTAAATTAGTCAATGTTCTTTATAGCATCTCTTATAAGGGTAAAAAATAATATTGCTCCTATTTTTTATAACACAATTTGAATACTTCTATAACAAAATTCCTATACTTATTACTGATTCTTGATAAGGAGAAAGATATTTCGTATTCGGTGTTTTTCTCTTACATAAACTTAAGTTATCTTTAATAAGTTTTTATTTCATTTTAAAACATAACAATATCATATTAACAATACCAAAAAGAGTCTAAATTTTATTACTGTGATAAAAACTATAGTTTAAGTATTTGTTTTTTTAAAGTAGAATGTTTGTTACTTAAACTATTGCATAGTGTAAACAATCCCCGTGGGTTCGATATTCTGGGCTTAATCAAAAAGTCCTATATTACTTTATAACGATATGTATACTTGCGTAGTATCCCAATATATATTAAGTTAAAAAGTTAAATTCTTATTTTCTCCAAGATCAAGTTTTTGGTACTGTTACAAAGTAAGGAAAGATAAGTGAAAAAAAAATATAATCAAATATATTGTTGTATTGTTGCATATAAACAGTCGGGATCACAGCTCCTGAACAAATAAAGAATCGAATTAAGTTCTACACTAAGATTTGCTTGTTAAGAGTTGTTTTATGTATTTGTGTTAAGTCTTGTTTTTACTTTTTATGTGATTATGTGTTTTATTGTGTAAGTTTTTTTAGTGTTTGTATTTAGAAGAAGAATTTCTCATGCGAGACTCTTTGGAATGAGAATGTTGTGTTGAATGTTGTTTTTAATAGGTCATGAATAAATATAAGTGTTTTTTTGTGAAAATTTTGTGTTATTTTAGCCTCGAATCGAATTATTTATATTGGAAAATTTTGAGAGAGAGGAGAGTTATATGAGATGAAAATAGTCATTTAAGTGTGATAAGACCATTTAGGGGTGTTTACTTAGGTTAATAGTGCATTTTACTTACGTTCAAAAATATCAAAAATTGTGCACTGGTGCCCAAGCGCCACAACCCCTTGCTTAAGTGTGAGGCAACCCGAGAGGCAGACGCCTAAGCGCTACATATCTGCACTTAAGCGCTGGTTCATGAAAGTTCGTTCGTGAATGGTTAAAGGTGAAAAATTAAACCTGAAAAATGCCATTTTTGCTCCTGTCATTGTCTTCTTCCTTTTGAGTTCACGTGTTTGAGTTTACGGTAAACCTTATTTTGGAGATTTCTTGGTGGATTCAAGCCAATTTTGCTAGATTTAGATTTCTATAAGTAAGATTTTGGATTTTCACCATGTATTTTGAACACATTATGGAGGTACCTGTAAAATTACTATTCATGGTAAAAAAATTGAGAAAATCTATATAAATTATATAGAAAGTATATTTTAAGCTTATAGGAGTGAAGTTTAGTAGATTAAACTTGATCATTAAAATTATTGTTGAATTATGTAAAATTTGTAGAATGGCCCTGAGAATGAAGAGGAGTAAGGGAAAGACCCACTTTGATTCGAGCAAGTTTGTTAGTTTAAAAGCTTGGGACAAATATAGTGACTCTCTACTGTCTCGAAAATTGATTCATGAGAGGTGTTTTAAAAATCTAGGTGGATCCGTGGAGGATTTGATCATTCACCGACAATGGGAACGATTCTATTATTTTTCTATTGTGGTTGTGATTTTTGTAGTGCGGGTGTTCTATGCAAACCTCTCTGAGGCAGAAGAGGATTGAGTCATGGTCAGAGTCATGGATTGAGCTACTACAGCAGGGCATTTGATAGCTGCCGATGAGCAAAAAATACCTTTCGCCTCGTTACGGAGGACTCGGCGAAGAAATGCCAACCGAAAGAAACAAAGAGCTCTGGCTAAAGCAAGGAAAGAGAAAGAAAAATTATTTGTGATTCCAGAAGAATATATGTATAAT
>NW_018228161.1:224302-224692 GCF_001263595.1 Phalaenopsis equestris
CCATTCGGTAAACCGTCCAGACCCACCACCAGTATGGGTTTACTCCGATGTCAGTTTGGTTTGTTCTACCTGTCATTCTGCGACACTCGATCAAGGACATTCTACCGGAGCTTTTGTAGAATGTCCAAGTTGCAATGTTTTACACCTGGGACAGTATCATAGTTATGGTGATTACTCAACAGCTAATGAACTGTTAAGATATGATGATTTACACATTGATGATACAAATACAATTCAGCATTATTCATGGGATCCTTTTTATGCGCCAATTCAAACTGAGGCGTATAATCCGATGGAAGCAATACTACCACTAGCATGGCAGCCGGTCATTGACAATCGATTAAATGATGAAATACATTACCCGGCATATCCAAGCAATGTTGGATTTAC
>NW_018228162.1:0-8060 GCF_001263595.1 Phalaenopsis equestris
CAATATAAGTTCAATTAGTTATTCATCTATTGCACTAATCCCATTGCTAATCAAATGACTTTTAAATTCATTATGATTGGAATTTTTTTCCCTTTAATTTCAGCATTTTAAATTTCAGAATTTTTTTCCCTTTATAGTTCTTTGCCATCTCAATTCTTCCCATGTTAAAGATACTTCTAAGTGTTGGACATGCCTATCGCGTAATAATAATAAAAATCAGACATGCATTTTCTCAAAATTTAAATTTAACAAACAATAACAAATTTTATAATAAAATATTAGTCTTTGATGATGATCACAACTTCGCCCGAAAATTTTATTCCTACATAGGATGTTGAGACAACGAGGTTGAAGTCGTTGAGCAGAGACCGGCCAAAAATAATGTTTTAAGTTGGCGACGAGTTAACCACTAGAAAATCCTCCATATAGGTGAAATGTTTCTCCTTACATGGCTGCCATTGTGATTATTCCCAAGGTTTTCTTCCTTTCTCCTGAGAAGCCATTAAGTGGTCTGGTCGATGCAATTAGTTGGTCGCCCTTGAGTCCCATCTTGTCGAACACATCTTGTCGAACACTGATCTGAACAAAATGTTCACGGAGTTGCCAGAGTAGATTAAGATGCTACCGATTTGGTAGTTGTTGATCAAAGCAGTGATGACGATAACATCGTTGTAAGGGTTCCCCTTAGGGGATAGGTTTGTGTAAGTGATTATGATGGGCGGATGAGTGTCGCGCTTTGGAGCAAAAGCAATATGACACATTTCTCCTAACCAGAGCCTTTTCTAGCTGGTTCTCCGGGAGGAATCTCAGCCGTCTCCGATGATGTCTAGTACTATCACAACAATATGAATGACATAATAAAAAAATATTCACCAAAATTTCTTCGACTAGAGCCTTCCCTTGCCTCTAGGTTGTCGCTCATGATGCTAAAAACTTCTTTAGTTCTTCAGTTTTAATCAGTTCATCGACCAAGTTTCGACATTCCTACGTGTCATGGTCATGGTCTCTTTGATAAGCATAATACTTCGTGTTATCTCGGAGAAAAGCTCTGATTCTCATAGGCGATGTCTTTTTGAAATCCTCCTTGTTTTGGATGGCTACCACTAGCTTGGCCATCAAGACTCTAAGTGGAGTTATCTTCTGAGTCTCGTGATCATTTAGCGATTGCTCATTGTGAGAAATCAGTCATTGTTTAGGTTATAGAGCTTGACCCCCTCGATTGTAACTTCTATCAACCCTCCTATTGCCTGGGCCTTGTCTTTGTATTGCTGCAGAACAAAAGGATGTAAGTTTTCCCTTAGTCTTCATCTATCATCTCTAGGGACTATCTTCTGTAAACTACAAGTGCCTGACTCCGCTCTGGTAAAAGTAGGGGTGGAATTGTACTCTTCGGCCGAGATATAATTGTTGGCCAACTCCAACAATTTGGCCAAGGTTTTGGGTCGTTGGAGACCCAACGTGTAACTGAATGGTTCCTCCTTCAACCGCAGAGCTAGAGTTGTGTATGCTACTGCATGTTTTAGATGTCACACCTTTAGCATCTCCTTTTGGAATCAAGTAACAAATGAGTAGAGGCTCTCGTTTTGTCCCTGCATGATCTGCAAAAGGGCTTGTGAACTTTTCTGCGGCTTTGGGTGTTGTGAAATGTTACAAAAATCCTTTTGAAATCTTTAAAGAAAATAATTTCTCCAGCTGGCAGTCTGTTGAACCACCTAAGGGCCAATTCCCTCAGCGTGGTACAAAACAATCAACACTTCAACGCATATGTGATCTGCAACAAACAAACAATCGTCTTGAAGGATGCTATGGGATCAGTTAGATCAATCCGACCCTTATTGCATTCCAGTGATTGTATCTTAAATCTCTCCAAGGGCTCAGCTTCAAAAATATGCTTAGAGAATTGGTTCTATAGTTGGTGGGGTCTTTGGTTCACCTGAATTGTTGCCTGTCCATCAGTGTCGATCCAATACTGTCTTGGTGCTAAGAGTATCTAACCCATTCTGGGCCCTGAATCACCCTTCAGGCGTTGGGCACTGGTTCTTCTTCTCGAAGTTGTTTATGCTCTCGGAGATTTTGCTGCCTTCCACGAGTTGCTATTTCTCTGAGGGCTTCCATCATTTGGTCTTTTAGCTCCTTGATTTGCTGCTACACAAATTCTCTAGTGCATTCTATGTTGGCGGTGTCTCTATTGTGGACTTCTTCTTGTTGTGCTACTCCTTTTCTTGTTGCTAACATAATTTATGCTTATCGCATCTTTTAGGATGTTGAATTTTGATTTGTCTGTGAATCAATCCCAAGGAATAATGCTTAAGACGTGAGAGAGAGAAAGAACAAGAGATAGAGAAAAGCGCAGTAATGAACATTACTTTGAAAGAAGTGTGTAACTGTTTATTTATGACATGATCTTCTATTTATAGGGAAGAGGGTACAACATATGAAGTTACAATTATGCTCTTGTTTTAATGGGGGTTGTACAGGTTATTATCGGTATTTTATATATTTGAGTCTTTGGTTTGGCCCTCCTATGACTCGGTTGGTTCTTCATGACATGTATTGTATTGGGTTATTGGTCAACCTTCATTGTTCTTCGAGTTGGTCTAACTTGATTGGGTTGGCCTTATTATTTTGGTTGTTGACCACCAATCCCAATTCCCAAGATATGAAACTCCTGTGGGTGAAATAAAATTAGGCTATCAGGCAGAGAGTAAATTATCATAGTCCTATAGGTAGCTCACTTCTTGACAAGTGAGATCCTTCAGGATGTTTTGTTGAGTGTGTTGTGGCCAGTTTTTGACAAAGAACTGTGGGGTCGTCTGTGAGTTGGCTTCCGTTGTTGAATTCTTTTTTAGAGTCGGATTATGACAACAAATAAATTGATGTTTCCACTCGTTTTGATACTTTTGATCTTTGGCTCGGATGGCCTTTGCTCGGCCGGTCTTCGAACCCGGCTAAAAAACTGAGCTTTGTCTTCTGATATTGGACTGTTAGTCTTCTGCTGAGGGACCTTTGACCTTCTGCCCGCAGGCCTTCGGTCTACTGCTCATTGGTCCTATTACTCTGTGCTCCTTTGTAAATTTTGTCCATTGGATTCCTTGAGATTCATGCAGTCGTTTATTTGATGTACAACAATGAACTTGACCTTATATGTGGTTTGAACATCATTTTGAATTTATTTATTTCTTGATTTTTTCTTTAAAAATTAAATTGAGATGTATACTTGTTTGTTCTCGATCTTGTAGAGATTTTAATGACCCTTACAATGGTATTTATAAAGTTAAATTTGGGTTAATTTCCTTTAATGGATAAATAATAACTCTTGGAATCATCTCCAAAAATCAATGACCTAGAATAAAATATTTTTAGTTATAAATTTATATTCTTCACCTTATTCGCCTCGGGATTGGGGATTTATGTTTTTGCTGAAATATCCATCTTAGTCTTCTTTGTAAGTCTTGTATTATTTAAGAAACAGCATTTCAATGGTGGTGCTAAAAGACAAGTAAAGATGGAAGTCAAGCAAGTTATTAGAAGATTTACATACATACCACACAATTCCTATATTACATATCTAATACCTCAACATCAATATTTATGTTAATAAAACTTTATCTATGCATGAAAAAAGTGTATTTCACTTTTAAAAAGTTAGTAATAATGATATCTTTGATGTGATATGAAAGATTTGATGGTATAAATGTAAAATTTAAAGTTTAGGTGTTAGATGTGTAAATACATAGGAATTGGTTGGTATGTAAGTAAATGCCTCAAATATTTTCTGGTTTAGTGCAAGAAACTTGAAACCTTCATTGCCATGGAGATCATTGTAACTTTGTAGTCATGCTCATATTTCTTGATCAATAATTGCAGGCTTGTATGATCCTGCAATCTTTTGTTGGGAAATCATATTGTTTCTGCAATCAATTTTTAATTTTCAAGAAATATGCCCGTTCTTCTGATGGTCTTTTACGTTTCTTATGGAAAATTTACATACATATCACTCAATTCTTTTGTATTTAGATATCTAACACCTATTCAATCTTAATTGACATACACACCACTTTATCTATGTATGTGTATTTCACTTTTGAAAGTTTAAAATAGTGATATTTTTATGCAATATGAAAGATTTGGATGATATAGATGTAGTAATTAAAGTTGTGTTAGATACATAAATACATAAGAATTGTGCGGTATGTATGTAAACGCCCCTTTTCTTATTTCTTTGTTTAGGGTATATCTAAGTCAAAATTCTATTTGTTTTAGACTACTGGGATGGATCCAATCAGCAGAAGACATGTTTGGGACATTATCGAAAATGCGAAGAAGGGACGAGCTATAGTCTTGACAACTCACTCCATGGAGGAAGCCGACATATTAAGCGATCGCATTGCCATCATGGCGAAGGGAAGATTGAGGTGTTTAGGAACCTCTATAAGGTTGAAGTCGAAATTCGGAACGGGTTATATTGCTAATATTAGTTTTGTTGGAGGTGTTCCCGGACAAACAACTCCTGTTGACGCAGAACTGGATGCTACCCATGAGCGTAAAGCTCAGCTAGTGAAGCATTTCTTCAAACATGTAAGTCGCAATATAAGCGAAGCTAATGAGAAATTATCGCCATGCAAATCTCTGATATAAATTTGCAATTTACAGCATCTAGATGTGGAGGCAAAAGATGAAAATAAGTCGTTTTTAACATTCGTCATTCCCCGCGAAAAAGAGAAGTTATTACCGGTACGTTGAATGTACTTTGGAGGCATTTACATATATACCACCCATATCTCATGCGTTTATATTTCCAACACGTAAACTTTTTTTTTTTTTTTTTTTTACATTTATACCACCCAAATTTTTTGTAGGGGCTTTTACATACTTAAGCTCACATTCTAATGTATTTACATATCTCACATGTAAACTTTCATATTTACAGACATACCCCTCAAATCCTTAAAATATCACATAAAAAATAGTACTGTCGTCACTTTTTAGAAGTGAAATACACCTTCCCATCCATAGATTTAAATCACCAAGTGCTATGAATGTAAATATGATAGTTTAGCTGTGAGATATGTAAATTCATAAAAATTGTGTGGTAGATAACGCAAGTTTCCCTTTTTTTTTCTCTAGATCACAAGAAAATACCCCTAGTTTGACTTTTAAAATGTGAAATACACCTTTACATGCCTAGTAAAGCGGCATCTATGTAAAAAATGAAGATTAAGTGTTGGAAATGTAAGTAAATGCATAGGAATTAAGTGGTATATATGTAAATCATCCCCTATGGAAAGAGAGAATTTTTTTTTTTTTTTTTTACATATATTTCTTGATCAGGACTTCTTTGCTGAGCTTGAAGATAGAGAGGATGAACTTGGAATCTCAGACATTCAACTTGGTCTTACAACGCTCGAAGAGGTTTTCCTGAGCATTGCGAAACAGGCAGAGCTAGAAAGTGCGGCCATCGATGGGGCCATGGTGACGCTAAATTTATCATCCGGACCTTCAATTCAGGTATTGTGCTTCTTTAAGTAATTCTACTAGCATTAATAAGGGGAATTCACATGCATACCTCACAATTCTTATGTATTTACATATCTAACACCCACAATTCTATTTAGTTGTTAGATATGCAAATACCTAAGAATTGTGTGGTATGTAGCAAATGCCCCTTATTAATAAGGATAAAACAGAGAATACATGATGAGGTTAGTGGAGAACTATACTATTATTAACATCTACTCTCGTAAATAGAAGGAATTTGGGGCAATAGTATAATCTTGTTTAGTTGACTCTTTCAAGTAAATGATAAAACCACACTTGGTTTAGTTTAAGGTCAATTTCACATGACAATCAAAATAAGATTTTTTTCCTAGATAAGTTCTTACTATTTGTGCGTTTAAGCTCATCTAAAAATGGTCCCCTAACTCTTTCCAGGTTATCATTTTAATCCCGACATTTATGAAAACACCAATTTAGTTTTCAGTCTTTTTTAATACGACTAAAATTATATGAATATTTAAACGCACATTAAAAAAAAGTTTGAAAACTAAGAGTGCATTGGGGTCGAGGTGCGGTGCCGCACAGCGCTTTTTTGTGTATGGCAAAACTTCGTTTTGCTTGTTTTTTGAAAAAAAAAAATTACAGCGAAAAACTGTGTTTTGCAATCTGCAATCTGACCTTTTTAAGTGTTGTAACTCCTAACAGTTTGACCTTCTTCTGCTATAAATCTTTCTTCGAACAGCTGCAACTGCCACAAACAAACTCTAATTTGACACTCTTATATACTCTATAATCGTCTCATGTAAATAATCAGGGGATTATTTTATGATAAATTGTAACCACAACTTGGAAGGGTTTAAAGTTTGAGATAACTTGTCACATATGATATTCTTATAATCATTTATTTGATGTAAATAGACCTTATAAGTAGATTATTTAAATATTTGTTTGGTATCTCTTTCAGATACCAAAGGGTTCAAGATTTGTGGGGATTCCTGGAACAGAAACAGCAGATAATCCAAGAGGTTTTATGGTGGAAGTCTACTGGGAACAGGATGATTCTGGTAATCTCTGCATCTCAGGCCATTCGCCTGAAATCTCTATACCACCAAATATACAAATTCCAGAAAATAATTCCAAACGTATTAGAAATTCTGCATCAAGGACTGGATTTGTCATTGACCCACATCAAATTCTGAATAAATGATTCTTTTTATTCAAAAAATAAAGGGAAATTTACATACATACCACAATTCTCATCTATTCGCATATCTGACACGCAAAATTTGATATTATTTACACTCAAAAGATATAGTAATTGTGATATTTTTCATATGATGTTTAGGTGAAGTGCTATATGTAAATATAAAAGCTTAGATATGTAAATACATAAGAAGTATGTGGTGTGTATTTAAATGTCCCAAAATTTAACAAATAACTGAATTATGAAGATTGTGCTTTACATTTATTTATTCAGCCCAGCATATGATTGGTTGTATACTGCCATGTAATTGTTATTTATCAACTTTATCTGATATGATGAAGCTCTGTGCAACTTTCAATGTTCGATTATAATGAAAAAATGATATTTTGCTCAAATTATAGTTCAAGAAATATTCGACAGCGCAGAGGTGCATGCGATGTCCGATCTCGACCGTCGATCAGAGCAAATGTGTATTTCGGTGGGTCTCATTTTTAATTTTTTGTTTAAAAGAAAAAATCTATTCGACGGTTGAGATCGGACAGCGCATGCATCTCTGTATGCGTTGTCCGTATGGAATAATTTTTCGTGAATATGCAGTGTTACTCTTGTTAAATGATGAATTTATGTGAATGACTCTGATAGCTGTTTGTTGCAAAAAAAAATAATAATAATAAAAGGATAATTACATCACTTGAAATTTTGCTATTTGCAAAATTAACTCTATTTTTTAAAAAATTTCACCCAAACAACAAAATTCACAATAAATTCCCATGAAAACATGTATTTATTTAAAAATAGTTAATATGATAATATTTTGGATGTGATTTAAAAGATTTGGGTGATCTAATTGTGAAAAACAAAATTTAGATGGTAAATATGTAAATACATAGGAATTGGGTGGCATAAGTGCAAGGCTCGTAGAGAAATTGGTAGAGAATTTTCTCTTCAATCAGGAGACATAAATTTAAAGCATACTCTAATTACTAATCATTAATTTTTAATTTAATTGTCATTAAAATTCAATTTTTTTAAAAAAAAAATTGATATATAATGTAAATGCTTCCTTTAAAAATGAAAACATTCAAATCTGTTAATTATTGGGCATTAGCCAAATATTTACAGCTTAATATAATTTTATATTCTAAGCCAAACAAATTTAGAAGGCGAGAAGTCGTGAGGTGCTCACACTATCGCTGTTTAGGGTTTTATTAAACTATTAGTTCTTAAATAAAGAATTTAAATATCGTCTCCAACGGTCACCCATCCGAAGGCAATCGACCGTTGAAATCGGACGGTCGATAACCTCCTTTCTTCGTGGGTCCCACGTCTTGAACAGACATTACCCGCCGCCCACTTCCTT
>NW_018228162.1:10225-12619 GCF_001263595.1 Phalaenopsis equestris
TTCTCCCTTTTATTACCGCTATCGTCAGATCTATGTGAGATGAGGAACATGGACAGGTTGGGTTTTATTTTGGAAGAGTTGCATACATACCACTTAATTCCTATGTATTTACACCATTTACATATTGGTGAGACCTAAAATTTCAATTTTTTACATATATACCACCTTACCTATGCATGAAAAGTGGCTATTTTTGATGTGATGTAAATGATTTGGGGTATAAATGTAAAAAGTGAAGTTTAAGATTGTAGGGGGAATCTGTTTGTGTTGTAGGGTTATGTTGTTCTTCTGCAGAGATGATAAACATAGCACTCAATTCTCATGGATTTATGTATCCCACACCTAAACTTTCATATTTACACACAGACTCAATTTTTTTTTGTATCACATCAAATATAGCACTAATTATCACTTTTTAATGGGTAAATCTACATTTTCATGCAGAGGTCTATGCTTGTAAATCCGGAAGTTCAGGAAGGAGATGCGTAAATCCGTAAGAATTAGGTGCTATGTATGTAAATTTTCCATTAATCAAAATATGAAATGAGTTCGAAAAGAGTGATATTTTCATAGAAAAACATGGTATTTGACTAACATCAATAAAATGATGTTTGGCTAGTGTGAACTCATTCACAGAATGATATAACTTCAATCAACATTAGTTATAATATAGTGGTGATACTATGGTTTCAAGTTTTATCATTTATTACAAATAATAATGCTGTATGCTTTGATATACTTTCATCATCAATCTATGAAATGCATAACAAATGTAGCTTTGTTAGCAATTCTTTCTTCACTCGCTCCTTAATCGATTGTTTTCTTTTGTACAACATGATTTCGGCTTGGTTGCGAAGCGGGATTAAATTGTCATTGAAGGAAGGATCAATTTATGTTTGAGGCTAAGATGGTGTACATTGGTTACCAGATAGGACTAACAATCTTATAAAATATTTAATATCTAATATAAATGACAATAATAATATCATTGATAATTTATCCAAGTTTAAAATGCATATATATTAAAATTTATTAGTCAAGCCTACACAACAAATGTTACAATACAATTAAGTTTAGTACCACAAATAAGTTAGCTCTACCACTTTGTTTAAAAAAAAACGTCAAATACTAGGACTTAAATATAATTTCAATTAATTTTATCAACTATTGTCTCAACTAAGTCAGGATATTGGCTGATCACGGGGATAAACAGTTCAAACTCTCTTAGTTAGTGAGGAGATGAGCTCATTTTGGCGCATGTTGGTTCAAATGATTCAAGCATTTGAACAAAATTGATAGGAAACACGAGTCAAATGAGTTAACTAGGGTATACCTGTGTAATGGCATCCTATAGAGTATACCTGTGTTCAATTAATAGAATTAGTTTTTAGGTTAAGGGTCTGTTTTGGCTCAATTGAACCAATTCAAGTCTATTTAGACCAAACTGGGTCGGTTGGATCCAAATAGTCAAATTACGAGGTGTGTTGTATCTTATGGGAAGCTTATAGTCCAAAGCAGTTGGCCAAATTGAGTTTGAAGTTAGTTTAGTTTAAATAAAGCCAGTAGTGTTCAACTAAGTCAATTTGGATTTAATAGCTCCAATTAACCAATCAAGATATTGTCCGTTTTATCCTATGGCCTCACAATTTTGTCTCATTGGTGTTAACTTCCCAAGAGCTTACCCACTCAAAAGTGTTACAAAGCGAGCACATTTAACTTTAGAGTTTTTGACAAAACTTCAATCGTTACACTAAAAGGTATCTCGATGCTTAAGAATTTAGTTTCTTTCTACTTGAGCAGTTTCACAATCTCCTCCATTTGACATCACGTCAGTACCGTAAACCCAAAATCATTATCTAGAAAAATAGGATTCTATAGATGGCCCCTAGAAATTTAAGAAGTGACTCACACCATGTAATACTTTATCTCATCTAAGATTCAAGAGGTGAATCTCATGGCATAACCCTTTAACTTGTATGACACTCAATTCTCATTTTCAGACTAGTGCAATGCTTTGATAGCATTTGTAAAAGCCCAAACTCTCACCTATCGAGATATGGTCTGCTTCGGCCTAATGCCCTCACAATGTTGCCCCGTTGGTGTGACTGCCTAAGAGGTCACCCATCCTAGGAGTGCTCCCCCACGAGCACACGTAACTTTAGAGTTTCTGACGAGTTCCAACCGTCACACTAAAAAGACCCTCAATGTTTAAGATTCCAGCTTCATTTTACTTGAGGGGTTTTCGTAATCTCCCCCACTCAAGTAACTAACTTACTCATTGATACTGTAAATCCAGAATCATCCACAAAGCATATAAGGTTCTAGTTGTGGCTCCTAAAATTCAAGGGGTGGCTCCCATCATATCAGGCTGGTGAAATACTCTGATATCACTTG
>NW_018228163.1:0-385 GCF_001263595.1 Phalaenopsis equestris
ATGGTGGGAGCGACGTTACAGGCGTTACGGTCCGTCGACAGGTTGCAAGAAATGGTCAGCGTTGGGTAAGCTATCGCAGCAGGCTTTAAAACAGAAAGTTTTAGGGTCAGCTATATGGCCAGAAACCTTGAAATCTCTAGTGCAAGCACTGAAGAAATAGAGGTTAATCTGTAGACCGGGAGGGTCTTAATTTACAGGTAATTTTAACAACTTTATTTAAAAGTGTGTAAAATTAAATTAATGTTTTAAAGTACGCGCAGAACAACACGAGTTGGTTCAATCTGCAAAGTATCAAACCAAATGTGGAAAGGAGTTGCGCGAATGTTTAGGACCCAGTGCGAGACCCAATTCGTGACAGAAAATGCCCAGGTGGAGTTAATCCACC
>NW_018228164.1:0-8766 GCF_001263595.1 Phalaenopsis equestris
CTATTGATAGGAACTTTGTAACAAACCCTTCATGGAATTTCTTCATTCTAAACAACTCCCTATTGACTAACTTGAAGAAACCTTGGTTGTTTTCAGTAAGAAAAAAAATTATATTAGGGATAATTTGGTTGCTTGTATATGGAAATTTATAATTTCATTTTCATTCACTCATTTTAAGTGAAAAGAGAAATAAATTTTTTTGTGATATTTTCAAGAGGTTTATAGAATCTAAAAATCATATTGATTTCTAACTACATCCAACCAATAATGTAATCTAGAAAATTACGGGGATGGAATGATCATAATGTTTAAAATACTTACAGTCTTAAAATCATAGACAAGATTTAGGGACAATATTGATAAAAAACATGAAGAGTGGGCTTGAGTCTAAGCAAAGTTGAAGACTAGTTAATTGAGTCTGATAATTTTGCTTTTTTAGATAATGGAATTGCTTAATTCTTACTCCATGACTTTCAAGTTGATTGCATGAATTAAATATAAAAATAATTATATTATAAAATTTAAAATATTATTTTGAATTTATTTATCACCATATTTTGTCTCTCTTCATATTGAGGATTATCAAATGAATTAAGAGGTTATATGTTGTACAAATCTAAAATCTAAAACTTAAAGTTAACTTAGTTAACATATCATAGCAAATAGGTTAAGGAGTTTCTACTAAATAAGTTTATGTTCTAATAAAACTGTTAACTAATTCAATGTTAACTTAAAAAAAAAATTGATTTCTTGTGCGGTTTTGGTGTCCAACACAATCAGTCCAGACTCATCATCATGCGATCAAATCTACACGGGAATTATACCATCTTCTCAGCTGTCCTCTTTCCTTTCAGGTATGTCGTGACCGTTATTTGTGGCCTCACTTTTTATTTTCTGGGAGCTTTTGAGACCTTTTGGCTCAATATGGAAGAAAGATTTTTTTTTTTCTTAGAAGACCCTAAATTTATAATTTTTTGGATATTTAATTCTCCTTCAGATATTTTTTATGGATCATAATCTCTTGATGACGAGTAACATCTATCTGAATATGTATGAAACTTATATACCTACAGTTTCACACAAGTATATCTAACTCAGTTTTTGTCATGAGACGGACTTAAAATCATATCTAAGTATTACACTTCTTGAATGAAGCTTACATTCATTAGCTCTGGACTTCATACAACAAATTGTTGAATTCTATGCTTTATGGGTTGACCAATTTTTTGACATTAAGTTTATGATTTGCTGTATGAGTATCAACATTGGGTATCTCTACAATTAACTAAACAAAAAATTTTAATATTTGAATAAAGAGTATCGGTGAGTTCATCTTTGTGAAGGATGGGCTAATTTGGAGGCTGTGAATTTCGTCACTTTAAGACCCAAGGTTTTTCTTGACCTTCCGAGGTCTGTGAGTTCAAAGCATCTGTGAATATCAAATTGTCCTACATTCTCTTTTGTAATTTTTATTATCTCGAATTAGACTGCTCGGGATTGTAACAAATTTTTTTTTGGTTGTCTTTGTTCTCCCTCATATAGAAGATTGAACAATGACATGATAAATTGAGACTATCATCTTGAAATTGTCGAGGAATGCTGACCGAATATAGAATTTGAAGTTATTTGTGAAGTCTTGATCGCCTTCTCCCTAGTTATTTGGCAGCAAAATTACTTATTCCATTTCCTCATATTCATTGGAAAAGTCATAAAATGGATTTTTTTGTGTGTGCCAACTTAAAAAGATTGAGGTGTTTGATCCAAGAAAATTGTGAAGGGAGTATTTACCAAATTACCCATGTTAATGATAATGCTAATTTGTTCACTTGATGATCAACATCATAACATCATTCACATCATACAAGGATTGTTGTGTGTTGTGCGATCGTTGTCGGTGAAGGTAGCCAGTACAACTTCCACAAAGGGAAATGTGGAAGTTTAGGCAACGTTTACTCTCCACGCCTTAAGCTCTCTAGCTTTTTCAAGTATTGTTGGTATGACTCGTAATATGAATTGTTTTGAATTGGTTTATACTCATTATGATGGTCTTCCATGGGTTTTTTCTCGCAACAACTTCTAACATTTATGAAGATGAATCTTTATTAGCTTAACATCATGAATTAACTTCTTGATCGAGTTATAGATATGTTAGCAAATTCTTCGTATCAATTATGTGCTATTTATGAATGTTGAATCAGAATTTGTTCTGTGAGACATAACCAATGAGTAGAGCAGTAGAGAACTAGGGAGGAGAGAAAGAGAGGGGGAGAGAGAGGAGGAATGCACAGTGGCTTGTCCCTCTGAGGTAAAATGGGGTATTCCCGGACTCTTGTGACCCTTTTTGTATATCAAAGATATTATAAGGAGAAAGGGAGAGAGACTCACTATAGAAGAAGGGTCAAGAGAGAAGAGTCAAAAGCCCCTAATATATGATATAGTCCCCTAATTTATAGACGATAAAGGGACAAAATATAAAATTACATATTTTACTTGTACTTAAGAGGGGTTATACAGAGTATTTTGGTTTTTTTGCATGCCTAGACCTTTTGCTCGATAGGTTCTAGAATCAGTCGACTGAGTTGGCTTCAGTCAGCTTTTGTCTAGGCATTGGTCAACTTTTAAATGGGAAGTTGGTCAGCTTTTGTCTGGGCATTGGCTTCAGTCAGCTTTTGTCTGGGCATTGGTCGACTTTTAAATGTGTGGGCTTGCTTGTTTATTGTTCCTTAGTGATCTTTGGGGATTTTTGGTGATATTTTGGGGAGCTGTTGAGAGAGTTTTGCGTTGATATTGTTAGACTATTGTAGGTGCTAGACATTTGTCCTATCATTTCTTTCAGAGTGATCAACATAGATGCTTGTCTATTGTTAGCTTGGGTGGGCCTTCGGTTGGCTGGGCTTACCTTCGGTCGGTTGGCAACCCTTCAGTCAGCTGGGTTGACCATCAGTTGGTTGGATTCGTGAGGACTTGTGGTTTTTCATCAGAGAAATTCTTGCCATATCTCCTTTGATCTTAAGATTGTTAGAGTATTTTGAGATCTGTGTTGACAAATTTATTGTGTATATATTTAGTTTCCTAATTTTCTTACTTCTTGATAGCTAAATTTGCGTTAAGATAATAGAATTTTTAAAGTAAAAGAAGAACCTTAACAATCATAGCTCAAAATAATGATTGAGCTTCATGGGTTTTTGTGCCCATGACCCTTACAAATAGGGCATAGTGGATAGTTCTTGGCATCCTACGTTTGTCTCTTTTTTGCACCCGCTCGGTTTTTGAAGACATCTTTATGGAGAAGAAATAAGATCCTTTGCCCAAACCCGTGGATCGTGAGGAAATGTTGCCCGCTCTCGAGGTGAAGAAACTCCTCCGTTTAGAGGGTGAGCCAAGGTAGGAGTGAGAGAAGATGATTGCCAAGAAGTCGAAGATGTTTGAGAGGGTTGAACATGAGATATCATTGGATTCGATCTAAGAGGGTCCAGAGAACAGTTGACGGTGGTTCGGGGGTTGTTCTGTCGACTAAGGCTCTTGTTGCGGTTTTGAGTCGACCCGAAACTGCTAGTGCTCCTCAACTGGCGGGAGAATAAGGAACTAGTGGTGGTCAGCGGCCGATCGGGATGAAAGGAGCTACTGGTGATCTCCCACCCCTATATGGGGGCCGACTCTTGGCCACTTGGTTCACGATGGAGAGGATTATGAGTACGAATATTTTTCTTGTCTTAGGATTTTTTTAGATTTCTTTTCTCTTTTCCTCAGTTGTCTTCTGAATCAAATGAGGATGTCTGGATCAAGGGCCTGCCTCTTATTTGTGATGGCCTTGATCCAGCTGTTGCGTCGACTCGTGCACATCAGGTGTTGGCCAGGAGCGAGAGGAACGTAGTCAACCGCTTGGCCGACCCCGTCGAGGTCCACGAGGAAGTGGCTGAGGGTTGCAGGATATCCCTAATGACGTTGACTTGTCGCTTGGATAAAGTGGCCGTCGAGGTTCACGAGGAAGTGGTGTTGCAGGATGTCCCTAATGACGTTGACTTGTCGCTTGGATAAAGTGGAGGTCACTCTGGCATGGAGGGCTGAGGCTCGGTTAGAGGAGGATCTTTGCGAGGTGTTAGTCCAACTGGAGAAGTTTGAGGGGAGACCTTCACTCTTCGTCGGGAAGTGTCTGAAATCCGGGAAGATGCTTATGTGCAGAGGGCATGTGTAGAGGGTCCACTTTGAGGTCGACCGAGCGAATCAGTTCAAGCTCAATGGGCAGATGTTGTCTCGGCCAAAGCGGTCAAAGACCAATTTGTAAAATACTTTCTGTCGGACTAGAGTCCGAATGTAATCCTTTATTATTTTTTAAATAAATTTTATTTTATTTTCTCGATTTTTGTGTTGACATGGCATTTTTCTCTTGACATTTTCGTGCAATGGTTTCTCTTCCCAGTATCCCTATTTTTTAGTTTTGCTTTGATTTGTGAACTTTGCATTAGCCAACCCATCTTGATGACTTTGGTAGTTTTGAGCATTTCTTTCATTTTGGCCGAAACTTTATTATATGTTTAGGTAGCTTCCATGTATTTCTTGAATTTTAAATGTTCCATGGAAACGAGTCTTCATTAAACTTAGAGAAGCCCCAGGAAATCTAGTTTTGGAAAGACAAAATTGACCATTGATCTTCCTTGTCTGTCCCACGTCACTGTGGAATTGAATCTTCACATGAAAATTTCAATAATTTTTAAAGAGTTATTCCCATATTGCTAGTTTTAATAAAATAAATAATTTTTAGATCATCAAAATAATTCAAATATTTTCAAGTACTTCATGTTTTTGTTCTGCATCAATCGGTAATGTTAGACTCATATTCATGATTAATAAAATACTTGGTTCTTTTTTGTTATTTTAAATAAGATAGAATAACTGAACAAGTTTGACGTTCATGTTTTTGTTCTGTATCAATCAGTAATGTTAGACTCATAGTCATGATTAATAAAATACTTGGTTCTTCCTTGTCATTTTAAATAAGATAGAATAACTGAACAAGTTTGACAATTGCCACATTTTATACTTAATATTTCCATTTGGCTTCGGTTACTTGTTTCTTACTTGGATCTGTTTTGCTTGGCTGTTCCGTTTATACAGAATATATATTTTTTGTATTCATTATGTTTGTTGCTTATACTTGTGCGTATATCATCATTAGTTGTGGTCTATTGATAGGAACTTTGTAACAAACCCTTCATGGCATGATGTTTAAAATACTTAAAAATCTTGAAATCATAGACAAGTTTTAGGGACAATATTGATAAAAAGAAATGAAGAGAGGACTTGAGCCTAAGCAAAGTTGAAGAACAGTTAATCGAGTCTGATAATTTTTCTTTTTATTTATGGAATTGCTTGATTACTTAGTCCAAGACTTTCAAGTTGATTGCATGAATTAAGTATAAAATAATTTATATTTTAAATTTTAAAATATTATTTTATTTATTTATCACCATGTTTTGGTCTCTCTTAATTATGTAGGATTATGAAATGAATTAGAAGGCTATGTGTTGTACAAATTTAAATTCTAAAATTCAAAATTTAACTTGGTTAACACATCACAGCAAATAGGTTAATGAGTTGCCACTAAATAAGGTTATGTTCTAATAAAATTGACTTTTTTCTCAGCTGTCTTTTTTTCTCAGTGGACATTCAGTTTTTCTTTTATTCTTTAATCTCTTAAAGACATTACGCTCCCTTGCTGATACTCATTTATGAGTATATTGGTGGACATAAATTCAATATCTTTCCCGATACCAATATGAACTTTTAATATTAACAATTTGGACAAGTCTTGTTCAAGTTGGTGAAATCTGCACATGCTGTCTAGTCCCCATTTGATCTTTGGTTCTTTACATTTGAAATCCAATCTATGTATTGCATTTCTTGACTGAAGCTTACATTCATCAGCTTCTAGACTTCATACAAGAAGTTGTTGAATTCTTTGCTTTATTGGTTGACCAATTTTTTGACATTAGGTTTATGTGTGCAGTGTTAGTATTAAGATTGGGTATCTCTACAATTGACTAAGCAAATATTTTTAATATTTGGAAAAAGAGTATTGGTGAGTTCATCTTTGAAAAGGATGGGCTTATTCGAAGGGCGTGAATTTCTTCATTTTTAGACAAGGTCTGGAGTTCAAAGCCTCTTTGAATATCGAGTGGTACTACCTTTTCGTATGCAATTCGTATTATCTTCAATTAGATTGCTCGGGATTGTAGCAAAAAATTTTTACTGGTGGTTGTTCTCCCTCCTATAGCAAATCGAACAATGACATGATAATTTGAGACTATTATCTTGAAAGTGTTGAAGAATGTGGAAAAGTGATAAAATGGATGTTTTGTATGTGCCAACTTAGAAAGATTGAGGTGTGTTTGATCTAAGAAAATATTAAAGAGAGTATTTACCAAATTGCCCATGCTAATGATAATGCTAATTTGTTTACTTGATGATCAACATCATGACGACATTCACATCATATAAGGATTGTTGTATGTTGTGCGATCATTATCAGTGAAGGTAGCCAGTACAACTTCCACAAAAGGAGACGTGGAAGCTTAGGCAGCATTTACATCTTTAGGCCTGCCTTAGCCTCTTTAGCTCTTTTATTCAAGTATTGTTGGTATGACTCTCATAACATGAATTGCTTTTTGTTGGTATATACTTAATCTGATGGTCTTCATGAGCTTTTTCTCTCGACAACTTCTAAGATTTATAAAGACGGATTTTTATTAGCTTAACATCATTAGTGACATTTTGATCGAGTTTTATAAGCAAATCTTTATGTGCTATTTATGGAACACAAAATATGTTGACATATCTCAAGAATAAGGGCTCACTTAGATTGGTGTAATTCAGTGGCACTATCGAAGTGATCTTTATCATAAATCATGTTCGTGATTTCTATGAATGAAATATTGAATGAAATATTATGAGTGAAAGTGGAGTCTTGTTGAGGTTAGGAGGCCTCTCCGGTTTTCAACATCGTAATTTTTCACATTTCAATCTTTCAACCTTAAATTCACGATTCTGAGATGCCTTTTGTTGGTGCTGTTGTCTTTAATGATGCAACTTCTTGGTTAACTTATCACAATTAGTGCTAAGTCGATTTTGTTGGTTCTAGAGAAGTCATTGTGCATCTTTAGTGAGCGAAGTCAAGTGGTTGAGAGGATGATGTTGTAGATATAAAGCTATATTTCTTCATATTAATGTGAATATTAGCTTGTCCGAACAACTCGACGAATATTCTCCGTTACCATGATTAATTG
The DNA here is from genome assembly GCF_001263595.1 of Phalaenopsis equestris. Classification (NCBI taxonomy): domain Eukaryota; kingdom Viridiplantae; phylum Streptophyta; class Magnoliopsida; order Asparagales; family Orchidaceae; genus Phalaenopsis; species Phalaenopsis equestris. Next base: position 7,284 of record NW_018228164.1, read on the forward strand.
CATATTGAAATGAACTTTCTCAAATTTCTTGCAGCTTCATTTCCATCATTTTTTGTTGAAAATGAATTGTGAAGTTTCCAAATATCTTATTCATCTAATGCCTCATATTCAAAAGAGAATGTGAAGTTTTCAATGGTTTTTTGGTGTTAACAAATTAAATCACAAATTATTGCATGAATTCAAAGTAATACGAGATGTGAGAACTACCTTAGCAGTATCTCTCCTTGGAAATGGTAAGAAAAAAATTATGCTTTGGTGATCATTAACTTAAAATAAACAATATGATTGATTGGATCTCATTTTTGTTGTAGTCAGTATGGGAGGTTTTGAACATGTTGGGAGGATGAGTCTCTATGATTGCAATAGAAAGGCAAATAAGAGAATCAAAAGATGTTTGTTGGTCTCGAGGGGGCTTGATGCGGTATTTAATGATCTTTCCTCTTATTTATGTTGTTTAGATATTACAAAATCCTCTTGTTCGACTTGTTTTATTAAAACGCTCCATTGTTTAGTTTCTCATCCTCTCATCACATGTGTTATGTTGTTTGATTCAAAATAATGTAGGTGACACCAAAATTTTACCAACTCGATTCGAGCTTTGGAGTAGAATAATAAAGAAAAAGAAAGTTGAGAGCATTTGTGAGAATTTTATTATATCTTTGTATTAGAGATTACGGGATTAATGTGATATAAACTCTTGCTAAAATGTGTTAAGCTCATCCTTTGTATTCATAGTTTTTAAGCTAACGTGTAGTGATATGGTATTGGCTGCTATTATATATGACTCTCAATTGGTTAACTAAGGCAATGACATACTTGTGATTTCCTTGTGAGCTTCTATGGTCTACTTGGGGGAGGGGGGGGGGGGGAGGCTTGTGGGGGGGAGGAAGATAGAAAGAAGACCAAGAAGGGAAAGGAAATCAGTCCAAGAAGAAGAAGGGAAGAGGCTTCAAGAATTGAGGGATGAGTTTTAGATCTTGTATCGAGGTAATTTCGAGAGAGAGAGATCTAGAAGAGTGTTCATTCCTTGATGTAAAAAGCATGTAATTCTTCTTTGCCTTAGTGTATTTGTTGGTGAATCCCTCCCGTGGATATAGGTCTATGGACCGAACCACGTAATTGGTTGTGTTCTTGTGTTTGTGTTCTTGCATTTCATTTTCTGTATTTTTCTTTCCTGTTTTTTCCCTTGTTCTGCTTGCTGCAATTCGCTTTTTTTTTTTTCCTTTCCCATTCGGCTGTCTTGCAAGCTACTCGGCTGTCCAGGTAGCCGAAGCACTGCTAGGAGGAATTCGGCATTTCTGGAAACTGTAGACCTGCAAGGAACAACTAACAGATTGCAGCAAGGCTTCACAAATCATCTTCGTGAATCATTGCAGCAAGGTGCTCGGGATTCTTGCTGTTGGTGACTCCTTTGGCTGAGGCAGACATAGAAGCAAGCAATATCTAACGTTCAAGAACTGCAGGAATTCGGCAGTCAAGATTT
>NW_018228165.1:0-827 GCF_001263595.1 Phalaenopsis equestris
CAAATGAACTTAAAATGCTTTGAAATTTTTATGGGCAGTGGAGATAAAAAATCAAGTCATTCTGATATTTTATTTTCCAAACTTAATTACCTTTGTGATTTAGGGTTTATGAAGATTAGGTGCATTTTAAATGACTTGACTCGTGTGAAATTTTCCTAAGGGTTCTCTGGCCATAGTAAACCTTCCAAAATTTTCTTGGATTTTTCTGAGCAACATGCTAATTATTATGATTAATTTAAGCAAATAATGTGCATAAACTTGAAAAATATGGATCTCTTCTAGAGGTCTCGTCTGACTTTTGAAAAATCAGGGAATGTTCCCCTTGATAGAGGCTACAACTTGCCAATACTTCAAACCATAGTGAAATGCCTATATGCATGGAGAATCAAACGACTCAAAATAGTTTTTAATTAATTAAAAATAAAACATGCATTAAATGGACTTTAAATTATTTCCACATTGTTCTCCTCTGTTCATTAAGTAAGAAGGTATTTTTTTTTATTTTTGTGATTTTTCTACACTAAGATATGAATTTTTAAAGTTAGGGGTCATTTTTTTGATTTTTCAATTCCCTATTTATCTATTTAAATGTGTGGTGCTGACTGGATCCTACGCAGCTCCAAAGCTCTACGCGGCGTGCTCCCATTTGACGCCGCCATCCATGCTAGCAGCCACACCTCCCACAATTCATGTAAATAAGCGTTGTCTAGCTTCTTTTTGACTGTTCTGTTCATCCAATACACTCTCGATCGAACCACACTCCGTCATCATCCTCAATGGCTTAACCCAAGGACCGTCCATCTTCAAGGCTTGATATTTCCCTCATT
>NW_018228166.1:0-612 GCF_001263595.1 Phalaenopsis equestris
AAATGCAGAGAGACACACTCTCTCTATCAGCATATTTCCCATGTAATCTCTCACTTATTTTCTCTCTATCACTTTTCTCTCTCACCTTATCTCTTAAGCTCTCACTCTGCTCCCTCCCTCTCTTTTCTTTCAAACTATCAACAGGTCTCTTTACACATCTTAAACTCTCTCTTTCACTCTCTGCCTTTATCCCATTCTCTCTCTTTGTCCTCCCCTCTCACTTCCTCCCTGCCTTTCTCTCTCTTTATATCTCATTATATTTATTTCTCTACAAAGAGATTGAGCGCGAGATAGAGAGAAAGATAGAAGAGGAGAAAGAGGGAAGGAACACGTGAGTTAAAGGGATGATGAGATAGATAGAGAATAAGAAAATAGAGACAATGAGGGAGAGCCTCAAGAGTGAGGGAGGGAGATCACAAGAAAAAGAGTGTAAGTATAGAGCGTAAGAGAGGGAGGAGGGAGGGTTGGAGGCAGAAAGAGGGGAAACAAGAATGTGAGAGAGCTATAAAGTAGAGAAAGAGATGGAGAGTCTCCCTATCTCAATCCTTCCATTCTCTCTTCAGCTCTCTCTTATTCTCTATCGCTCTTTATCTCTCTTGTTCACCTCTCTTG
>NW_018228167.1:0-828 GCF_001263595.1 Phalaenopsis equestris
CCCTCCATCTCCATCTCTTCTTAAGACTCTTTTTTCTCTCTCCAACAATCTCTCCTCTTTCTACCTCCTTTTGTTATATTATAACTTCTATCTCTTTCTCTCCCTCTCTCTTTCTCTCATATCTACTCTATCAGACTCTTTCTTTATCTCTTAACTTCTCTCATCTCCCTCCCTCACTGCCCCTTCTCTATATCACTATCTCACACTCTCTCCCTCTATTTCATGTCTCTCTAATCTCTTTATCATGTTTCTTTCTCTCACTCTCTCCCTCTCTTTCTCTATCTCACTTGCTCTCATTTCTCTATATTTTTTTTCTTGTGCTCTCTCCCCTTTCTTATATCTCTTGCACTATCAACCTCTCTATCCCCCCTATCCTCCTTTCTCTACTCTCCATCCCTCCCTCCCTCTTTCCTCTCTCATTTTGTCCTTCTCTCAAGCTCGCACTTTTCTATTTCTATCCCTCCCTCCACCAACTTCCCTCCTTTTACCTCTTTCTTTGACAATATCTCTATTCTCTCTATTATTATTTTTCTCTTGCCTACATTCTTTGTGTTCTCTCTTAATCTCTTTACCTTTCTACTACACCCTCTCTCTCTTTGTCACACTCATTCTCACTCCACTTTATCTCTCTGCCTCTGTTAGGCCTCCTCTATCTCTATCTCCCTCTCTCTTACTCTCCCTTTATCTTCCTATCTCTCTCCCTCGCTCTCTCTCTTACTGTCCCACTTATTCTCTTGCTCTATATCCATCACACCCTCTAGTTTTATATCTCACTCAATCTCTCTAGCCTTTCCTCCCTCACTCTGTCTCTCTCTATCACTCCCTCTC
>NW_018228167.1:1802-5790 GCF_001263595.1 Phalaenopsis equestris
TCTTCCTCCTTTTCTAGCTCAATCTCCTTTTTCTCTCCTTGCTCTCAGAAGCTCTCTCTCTCTCCAGCACTCCCCATTTTTCTCACTCTTGCCCCTTATTAATACTTTATCCTCTTGCTTTTTCTCACTCTCCCCCTTTCTATCCCTATCCAAATTTCTCTCTCTCAATCTTCTCTCAGATTCTCCCTCCTTTTTTCTTTTCTTTCACACTCTTCATTTCCTCTCTCACTCTCTCTGAGTCTTCCTTGATTAATCTCCCTATGCCTCCCTCACTCTTGTTATATCTCTCTGTATCCTTACTCTATTTCACACTCTCACCCTCTCCCTATTGCTCTCTTTCACACCCTACCTACTCTTTCTCTCTCATTATCTCTCTCTTACTTTCATGCTCTAACCCTCTCACTCACTCTATCTATTTTCATCTTTTGATCTCTCTCACACCCACACTTTCTCCCACCTCTGGCTTTCCTTCTCTTCTTTCTTACTCTCCCTCATTTCTCTCCCTCTCCTTTTTTACATCCTCTCCCCCTTTATCTCTCTCATCTCTCTTTCTACATCACTCTCTTGCTCTCTCTTTCTCTTTCTCACTCACTCTCTCTCTCTCTCACTCCATGACCAATCTTAATTCACTCTCCCTTTCTCTTTTTCAATAAATCTCCAACTAACTCTCTCTTTACTCACTCCTTCTCTCTCTCTTTATCTCCATTCTCTATCCCTCTCCTTTCCACTTTCTCTCATTATTCTCTATGAGAGATAAGGATGTATGAGGGAGAGAGGGAGGGAGTGAAAGTGGAAGGGAAAAAGTGAGAAAGAAGTGTAAATTAAAGTGAGAAATAATGAGAGAGAGAGAGAGAGATAAGAGGGAGGGAAATAAAGAGCAATACAAAGACAGAGTGAAGGGTGAAGAAAAGAGAGTGAGCAATAAAGCAAGAGAAAGAGCTATATATTTACCTACCTCTCTCTCAACTCTTTCTCTTTTCAAAATATCTCTCTCTTGCTCCCTCTCACTCTCTCTCTCACTATTACTCTCACTTTTAATCTCTCCATTCCCATCTTTCCTTTGTTCTTTCTCTTTGACCCTTTTTCAATCTCTAGCATCCTCTCTCTTTTATCACTATCTTTATTCTCTCCCTCTCCCCTCTCTCATTTCTCGCTCTCATTTCTCACTTACTTTCTTTCTCTTAACCTCCTTATTTGTTTTTTTATCCCTCCCTAATTACCTCTCTCTTCCCACTCTCCCCCACTCTCTTTTTCCCTCTCATTCTCCGTCTTCCTCCCTCCTCCCCTTTCCATCTTGTTTGCTCTCGCCCACACACTCTCTCACTTGTTCCCATTTTTCCTCTCTCTTAGTGTGCTCCCAGCCACTCTCTCCTCTGTATCTTTTATTTGCTAACCATTGTTTTGCTCTCCCTCTCTCACTCTCCATTGCTCTCTTTTTATCTCTCTCTCTCTTGCCCTCTCTTTTTTGCTCTCTCTTCTTTGCCCTCCTTATCTCTTTGACTATATTTCTTCGTATTCTCTTCTCTTCATACACCTTGATGCCCTCCCTTTCACTCACCTTCTCCCTATCTCCTCATCCCTCTCTCTTATTCTCTCTCTCTCTTGCTTTCTCTTCCATGGTGTCTCAAGCTCTATCAAACTCTATTCTCTACCTTCCCCACTCCTGCAATCTCTTACACTCAATTTCTCCATCTTCTCCCTCCCATTTTTCCTCTCTTATTCTCTTTCTTCTCTCATCTTCCACTCTTCCACTCTCACACTCTCTCCCACAGCTCTCATTCTCTCTCTCCCTCCATCCTCGGTTCTTCCTTACATATCTCTCCATTCTCTCCACTCTCTCCTCTTTTAAGTATCATTTCCCCTTTCTCCTTCTATCTTCTCTTTATATCTCTCTCTCTCACTCAGTTTATCTCCTCCTCTCGCTCTGTCACTCCCACTCACTTTATCTCCTCCTCTCGCGCTCTCACTCTATCTATCTCTCTTACTCTAACTTTTTCATGGTCTCTCTACCTTCTAACCTTCTTGCTCTATCTTTTCAGGGTCTCTCTCTCCCTCCCTCCCACCCTTCATCCCACACTCCCATTCTTCTCCCTCCCTCTCTCTCACTTCTCATCCTATCTCTCTAGCGATTTTCACTCTCCCTCTATCACAATCTCTAGCTCCTACGCTCACTTTCTCACTCTCTCCCACTCTATTGTTTCACTCTTTTAATCTTTCTACCTTTTTTTTATTGTTTATCTCTATACCTATTTCTCCCACCCTCCTTGCTTTCTCTCTCCCTCCTCATTTCCTATTGCCTCTCAATTATTATATCCCCCTCCCTAGCTCCTATCCTCACTTCTTTCTGCCACTCGCTCTCTCCCCTCCCCATCTCTCTCCATTCCTCTTTCGATCTCTCTCACATTATCCTTCCAATTCCTCTCTCTCATTCCCTCTTTCTCTATCTCTCTTCATCCCTCAGTCTCTCGTACAACCTCTATCCTTGTCTCTCACTCTCACTTACTTTTCATTCTTTTCTCTCCTTCTCTTGCTATTTTTTAAATTCCATCTCTCTCCCCCTTTCTCTATATCTTGCTTTTATCATTTCTTATCACTCTCACACTCTTCAATCTCTTTGTCCTACTTAGACTTTTGTCCCTCTCCCTTATATTATTCCTAGCGCTCTCTCTTCTATCTCATTCTCTCTTACCCATTCTTGCAATCACACCCTCTATCTTTCTCTTTCATGATCTCCCTTCTCTAATTCTTCCTTTCTATCTGTCTCTCACTTCTCTCTTTGCCTTCTCTCTCTTTACTTGCTCTCTCTTCTCTCTCTCACCTTTGCTCTCTCTGTCTCTCTCTTTGTTTCACCAACTCTGTCTCACTTTCTCACACACACTCTCTCCTTCACTCACCTTTTCTCCCTCTCTCCCTCCCTCCCACCCTTCATCTTCTTTATCTTTCTTCCTCTCTCGTTCTCACCGCCTTTCACTCATTTCTGTCTTCCATTATTTCTTCACTCTCTCCCTCACTCTTCCCTTCTATCTTGGATAACATTCTCACTCTAATATCTTTCTTATTTCGTTATTCTCTCTTTTCTCTCATCTTTCTATTCATCTTTTGTCTCTCTCACTCACTCCCTCTCATTCTTCTCCCCTCGGTCACTCACCTCTCTCTTTATCTCCAACCTTGTCCCCTCTCATTAAGTCTCCTGTTTTATTTCGTCCCTTTTATGTATCTCTTCTCTTTTTTTTTATCTATCTTCTCATTATATCCATCTCTCCCACTCCCTATCCCTTCCTCCTCTCTCACTCTATGTCTCTTCATTCTTTCTATCCCTCTCCTTCCTTCCCACCATCTCTACATCCCTCGCGAGAAATCTCTCATGTCCCTACCTTTGTTTCTAGCTCTCCCCCTTTCTCACTCATTTTACTCTCGCTCAAACCAACTATCTCTCTCCCTTCTATTTCCTCTCTCTTTCACACTTTTTATATCTTTTTTAACTCTTTTGTTTCTATTTTCCTTTCTCTTCCAAGCTTTTCTGCGCTTCTCCTTTTCCCTCATCCCTCCCTCCGACCCTACCTCCCTCCTTGCCTCTAACTCTCTTGCTCCTTACCCCCTATCTCCCCCTTATTTCGGTCTCTCTCTTGCATGCTCTTCATCTCTAACTCATTCTCCATTTATCTATCTATCTCTCTTCTCTATTTGTGTCTCACCCTATCTTACTCTTCATCCCCTCTCTCTTTCTCTTGCTCTGCTTCCATCTCTCTCCTTCCTTCTTACTCTCTCTTTATCTCTTTCTATTCTTTCTCTTTACCTCACTCTCATTCTCTCCCTAATGCTTTTTACTCTCTCACTTCCCTCTCTTACTCTCTCTCACACATTTCTCTCTTCTCTCTCTCTTACTCTTGTTTCCATCTCTCTCTCTTCCCCATCCTCCCTTTATCTCCCTGCCTCTCTATAATTCTCTTCTGTCTATTCCCTTTCTTGCCCTCTATTTCTTTTGTAA
>NW_018228168.1:0-667 GCF_001263595.1 Phalaenopsis equestris
TTTATCTTAGGGTCACTAGGTAGAATCTCTGGGGGGGGGTAACTGTTATTTATTTTAATAATCTACCCCAGTTGGTTTTCATGTCCCTTAATGCAACCTCTTGATTTTCCTATTGTCTCGTCATTTAAATCACGACCTCTTCTAACATTAATTACTTCTCCTCATCCTGCGGATTAGAGTTAAATTGAGGATGATTATTAATTAAGTTAATAATCTACCCCAGTTGATTTTCTATATTCCTTACTGTGGTCCCTTGATTTTCCAACTCACTCGTCATTTGATTCACAACCTCTTCTAACATTAATTCCTTCTCCTCATCCTATGGGTTGGAGTTAAATTGAAATATTGCAAATTGGTCCAACTTCTTTGATATTGCAGCAATTTGAGATGCAAGAATTGGAATCACATCTGTATCATGAACACTGGCTACATTTTAGGATTTAACCTTGTAAAGGGCCATTGAAATTCCTTTGTAGCCATTTCTTTAATTAACGCATATGCCTTATTAAATGGTGTTGACATTAATGATCCACCAGCGGCAACATCAATTATAAACCAAAGGGATTCTACTAACCCATTGTAAAAAGTTTGAATGATTACCCAATCGGGCAGAGCATGGTGTGGACACTTTCTTAGGAGTTCCTTAAATCTTTCCCAAGCTTCGTAT
>NW_018228168.1:1073-4247 GCF_001263595.1 Phalaenopsis equestris
TATGATGATTTTCCAAGTTATTGTTTTTAATGTTTTCCATTTCCATTTTTAGTTCTTCAAGTCCTTTCTATTTTTTGATTTTTTTCTTTTTTTCAAACTCGGGATCATAAGGCGCAAGTCCTACGGGTCCTTCATTTCGCATACGCAACACAATAAATAATACATTAACAATTAAACAAATAAAATAAAATATATGTTCAACACAAAAAAATATTTTCACAAACATCTTGTTTTTGACACAAATAGTTTTTTCATACAAAAAAAAACTTTACACAGAAAAATAGTTTTTACGACACTTTAGTTTTCTAAGTCTAAGCCTAATTACTTCAACTAAAATCCTCCTAAAGTTCTTACAGAAGCTTCCCGGGTAACGGTGCCAAACTTGATGCGCCTCTAGAGTGTGTTATTTTTTTGTGTGTTTTATGTCAATTTAATTCCCCTGAGACGGTACAAAAATTTTGACATGGCCGACAATTACACAGTAATTTAGCTTTTAAAAGACGGCTAAGAACTTGACCCAATTTATATTTAGCAGCTAATATACAAAATTGAAATATTATAAAATTTAACAAATAGTTCACACACTATGGGTTCTACAAAAGTGCACGTATCGCTTCAAGTAATATAGGACTTTCTTATTAAGCCCCGAATATTTATCCCACGAGGAAGTTAGGAAAGATGTCCTTAGTCAAATTCCAGTCTACTACTATTAGTCCTTAGTTTGGAATGTCGATTAAAATGGTGTTTTATCTAGCAACTACTCCTAAATGTGAATGTTAAATGTAAGGATAGTAACTATTCCTAAATGTAAATATTAATTCCATAGATAACTCTTTCTGGATGAGTTGGTTTAGAGAATTTTAAGATGTTAAAAACTACTCTTCTTACATAGCAAATTGGATAATGTAAAAGAATGAGATACATTAATATTGTATGTGCCAAGTAAAAGCAATAATTTTTAGAGCAATAATTTTTCTCTACCCTGATTCAGTGTTATAAAAAAATCATTGGCTAATCTTAGGTTTACTCCCTAAATCTGCGGTTAGGCTGGGAGGATACTGGCTCATACTCCAGAGCTCCCACTTCTCTTCCCCTTAAGGCTAAAGCTTGCTTTAGTTCTTAAACTCTAAGACCAAATTGGGGATTTCAGCCTGTTACCCTAAAATCACCAATTCTACGCCCAACAATATATATATTTTCATATTTATTTGCTCTCAATCCCCATGAACCTCACCATCCATGAAGTTTTAATGTAGTTCTACTTTGTTGAGAATTACACCCCCCTCTGGAATCTTAATGCAATTATAATTAATTTAAACACTACAACGGATCCTTATTGTATTGTAAATGAAGTGCAAGTAAAAATCATCACATTTATAATTAAAACTTCTTCTATATTGTTTCCCAATATCCTAAACATGAATCCTACTCATTGCAAAAGAAAAGTAAAATGAATATAATGACATAATCTTCTTAATACAACTATTTCCAAAAAAGAAGAAAGAGTAAGAGAAACACATCACAAAGCACGAAGAAAAAACAACAAAAATCTTCATTAAATAAAAAAAAAATCAACTAGATAAATGTTTACAAATCATAAGATAATGAAGAACACAATACTTAGCTTTTTCCCCTTGAAAGAAAGATGAAAATATCTCCCACAAAGTTTCCCGCTGATCCATGCAATGCTAGAACATTCCGTTATAGATTCTCTCAAACTCCCATCAGTAATCTCTCCAAAAAGGTAGAAATCTATATTTCTACTCTTATTCTAAGATCTCTAAACATTCTTCACATTTTTCCACTAACACACACCTTCACATCATGAGAGGCGCCAAACCCTCTTTTTTAAAGAGACACACATTACCTCTTTTTCCCAGGAGTTTTTCCCAGGAGATGAATCTATTCATCCAAAAGACATGTCTCTTTATTTAAGAGCCTTCTCTAAGTGTCTAGATACATTGAATCACTTCATGGGGTGTTTGAATCACTTGGGGGCTTTCTAGAACATCAAAATCCCCCAAAAATTGGTCTATAACCTTCTCACGCGTTGTTAGTGTCGGTCTAGGCACCATCAGCGCCACTTTTTGTGGCTTCTCTTGACTTGGGCTTCATCGGTGCCAATTTGGGTGCCTTTGGGGCCCACCCTGTGCAACTCCACCATCTTGCTTTGTTTGGCTCTATTTTAGCTCCATTTTGCATTATTTCAGTTGTGATGTGTTCCTAACAAATAGACCTATAAAATAAGCATAAAAACAACCTTTTTTTAAATTGTAATTTCTATTAAAAATGTGTGAGAAGTGCCTAGACCGACACTAACAATGCAAAAATAGAGATTAAGCATAGAAAGACATATCAAAATGTGCCATGACAGAATTTCTTTCTTGCTCGTTTTTGCTCCAAGTTGCATCGTTTTTGCTTCTTTTTCTCCAAAACTCCACTTCTTGTCCTTAAAACTAAAAATATGCAAAATACATTCCTTTAAAGTGTAATACCATTAAAAATCATTAAAATTGAGCATAAAATATATATGAAAAAGTAGTCATTTTTTAGGCGTATCAGCTGCATATCAGGACTATGCAGAAGCCTAATAAAGAGAGAGGTTTTATGTCATAAAAGGTAGCCTCAGAATTTTAAGGATTGTTATTTAAACTAAAGAATTGGAGCTATAACTATAGAGACATTTAATTTGACATTATCACTTAATAAATTAGAAAACTTAAACTCGTCATGGTGAGGAGGTTGGAGCCTTACTGTGGACAGCACGACCGTCTTCATCAGCAAGAGGATCTACAACAACATATCTATCTTGGAATTAAATAATCAAGCCATAAGACTTCGAGGTGTTTTTCTTATGCAACATAAATCCTCAACTTATCTTTAGGATTTTTTATAACTCTGCTATACAACATAAGTCCTAACTCATCTTAGGATTTCGAGGTTGTCGTTCGTTACGATCTAAATCCTCACATCTTTCAGGCAATTTGTGTGATCATTTCATATGAATGTAAGTACTAACCAAATAAAATTGACAGAATAAATATTTAGATAATTCAAAAATGAAACTAACATTAGGATAGCTTGGGAAGTCATTGAGGTTCTCCTCATGATCTGTGAAATCCCCTAGTTCTTCCTCATTGGACTCTACAACAAAATGTTCCAAATTTGAGTCAT
>NW_018228168.1:4605-5540 GCF_001263595.1 Phalaenopsis equestris
TATATATATATATATATTAAATTTCTTTCTGAAGTGGGCGATGGGATTCAGATTCTGGCAATCGACAGCTTCCAACATGCAACTCCACAACCTAAAAATAGTGTCGACAGCATTGGATGGAAGTTGTGTGAAGTATTAATCTTTAATATTTGAATAAGTTTAGATGAATTTAAACCATCGTTTAGATGATTTTAAACCGTCTAATTCATTTACTTTTAGATTTGGTCAATTACAATTTTAAAATGTGTTGTGAGAACATGTAAGATCCGTGATGGTATTGTCTTAGTCAAGTAATTGTATGAATCACATGAGAGTGTATGAATGAGAATGTAATTCATATGGTTGAGTGCAAATAATTAGTGAAATAAACTTTGAAGGGTGTAGAATTAGAGGACTTTAGAGTCGTAGGGTAAATCCCCCAATTTGGTTTATAGTTTTAGGTTTTTATACAAAATGTTAGCCCCAAGATGGAGGGAGAAGAGGAAACTCTATAGTGAGAGCTAGTATCTTCCCTGCCTAGCCCGTCTTTAAGACTATTCAAACATTAAATTGGCAAATGTTCTTTATAGCATCTTTAAATCTTTAGTAAGGGTAAGTAATACTATTACTCCTATTTGGCACAACACAATTTAAATACTTCCATAATAGAATTCCTATACTTAGTATTGATTCATGATAAGGAAAAAGATATTTTATTTTCAGTGCTTTTCTCTTACATAAACTCAAGTTATATTTAGAAGTTGTTTCTGTTTAGTCAAAATATCAAAAATACAAAAAAGAATTGAATTTTAATTACTGTAAAATATCTATAGTTTAAGTAATTGTCTTTTTGAAATTGAAATTTTTTAATTTGGAAGTGATGACTTATTTAAATATAGAAATTTTTCCTTGTGGATTCATTATTTGGGGCTTAATCAAAAGGTCCTATATTACTT
>NW_018228169.1:0-3914 GCF_001263595.1 Phalaenopsis equestris
AGAATTTTTTTACATGAAGAACTTTAAAAATGAAGTGCGAAAAAAAGCACCAAATAGATAAAAAAAAATTCATACCTGTTGGAGATTCTGATTTTTTAACATAAATTTTGAAATACTGTAGGTGCTAATATGAAAACTACAAGGGTAAAAATATTAAATTGCATATAATACATATAAAATTTGTTGAGAAACAGCTAATCACAATACATAATAAAGTATATAAAAACTAAAATAACAACAGAACTAAACTAAATTCTAAAAATGAAAACAGTTTTTCAGATTATAGTTTCACATAACATAATAATAGAATCTCAAAAACAACATAACACAAACAATACAATCATACAGTACAAACATACAAACAAACAAACAAAAAGATCACCAGTCATCATCTTCCTTATCATTGACATCTAAATTTTGTTGTTGATATGGAGTATAAGTAGGGTGAATAGGGAACTAAACTGTATGGTCACCCCTCAGGTATCTCACTAAAGCATCAGCATAAGTAGCATCATACTCAAATTCCTGGTGAATCAGATCATCAGTGTGAGCATTTCTGGCCTTCATATTCTGCATCCTATGATCCATCCTTAAAATATATCCCTGTTGAATCATCATCTGGTCCAACAACTCCCTGTTGCTGGGGTCACTTGAAGTAGGCTCACTTAAAGTAGGGGTTCTATAACTAGAAGGAATATCCCTGGCCTGTCTTCCAGATCTCCAATCAACATAGGACTCATAATTCTTGATGTTGGCAGGCCCAATCGGTCTCTGAGGCTCAATCCTCTCCTCATCAGGTCTGAAATCAACTTCTGCATGCTCACAAAGTGTGTAAATGAGAGCAGGGTGTGTTAATTCACCAGTGGTCTCTCCCAGAGCAATAGATCGAGTGTTCATATGAATGATAGAGCCTACATTTATATCCATCACTTGTTGAATACATAAGTTCAGGATGTCTCTATCCTTGGTCACTTCACTATGATGGTTTGTTGGAATCATCCTCCCAGAAATAAAATAATGTTAGGCCTTAGACACTACATTTAACATAGAAAGGGGAAAGTTAAATTTAACTCCATTCTTTATTTTCCAAGACCCTTTCTCACTAGTCAGAAAAGAAATAACTTCATCTAAGGCTTGATCTGTAGCAGAAAACGAATGATACTGACATCTATAAACATCTTCTAATTGATAAAACTCATTGATTTTTCTTGGAGAAAACTCCACCCTTTTTCCTTGAAAAAAAATAAAATCATCAGAAGCCTCACGAAGGTTGGCGTAAAATTCCATCACAATCCCAACTATCGCATCGGTAGTAAAATAGCAGAAGTTTTCCCACTACCGAGCGATAATCAATCGTTCAACTTCTCCTCCCGGATTTATAAAACCTCGGTCCTGAATCACTTTTTTATTTTATTGAAGACTATGAAATTGAGCACTATCTCTAAAGCTAATAAACCTTTGCTCGACATATTCTACTTTCCTTTTTCTTGATCTAGGTGCCATAGGAAATCTAGAAAAATTTGGAAAAATCTGAATAAATCCCAAAATTCTGAAAATCAAAATGTAAATAACTTTAAACTTAAATCTACTAAGTAAGAGTTATTCACAAAATCATTTTCTCAAAATCTCTCAAAAAAATTTCAAAATTTTGGATCTAGTCAATGTGAGAAAAATCTTTGGTGAAAATAAAAAAAAACTTTACTTTAAAGTGTACCTCTTAACTAGAGAAGATGAAATCCGAAGTTCCTTTACCTCTAAATCGCCTCAAATCAGCCCAAAATCAAGCCCTAGGTGAAAAACCGAAGGATGAAGGTGACTTAAGGGGTAAAAATGGAGGTTTGCAGTGAATATTGTGAATTAAAGGGTTAATTCGTCGCTCTCGGGTCGAAGGCACCGTCGGCACAAATGCCAGCGCCGTCGGCACTTAAGGACCGAAATTCACTATTTTGATTTTCAATTTTCAATTTCCTTTCAATTTTCTCCAAAGTTTTTAGTATTTTTAAACAGAAATTTTTATCTAAATTCATAAATACACATTTCACAAATAATCGTTTGCACAAACAACAACAAACTGTCTTTTATATATGAAAATACACTTTTTACAAACACATTTTACAAATCACAAATTTACACCAATTAAGCAAACTAATTATAAATCAACATCGAAATCAAGCCACAACACTAAACGCTGACACAAAACTATACACAGTACACATAATCAAAGTTCAGAAAAAAAACAAACCAAATCAAACCTAACCAAATCCATACAATTACACTAAACACATAAACATTTTTAAGCAAGTAGAGAATTCACAATCTTCAATCATTCAGCCTCATCTTCACAGTTTTCACCTCCTCTAATATCTCCCATAGATTGGTAATGAACATATAGGTTGTAGAAGGATTGTTACGGGAATTGATCTGTCGTATTTTCTTCCATCCACCCCTTTTCTTTAAACATCTGAACTAATTCTGCTTCAAAAGTTCCAGTGTGATCAAAATTCTCTTTCATTTTCCAATCTAAGTGATCAAAAAAGTACTTGAGATCTCCCACTGCATTCATAATTCTCTGAAGTTCTCTTTTAATTTTCTTCACTAAAGCAAGCAAACTTCCAACTGTTGGTGGCATTAATGGAGTTGAAGCATGTGAAGAATGATATATAATAGCATTTAGTGCTTCATTTTTATTACCAATATACTGATCATCAATAAGAATCATGGGCTCCCACTGTAGTAAAACTTTTTCCCAACTTTCATATGGCACTTGGGATTGACTGCAAATTAGAAAAATTGTAGAAGGATGCCCAAGTCCACAAATTGGCCCATTCATGATGATTCACATCACAAATTTAAATATAATTGAACTGATATCAATATGTTTCTCTATTTGAATACAGTAGTTTAAAATAACACTCTCCTTGGTGACTCTACTGATCTTCATAGTAGAGAGTAATTTCGCACAAAAAAAGAAATGCCACTGCTTCGAAATTAGATTAAGTGATGAAGCAGGAAAACAAATATATCCTTGATCTCGTACTTCATCTCGTACTTCCCACATATCACTTTCATCCGTCGAAAAATTATAAATATCTTGTTTATCGTATAATCTTTGCACGTTGAAACTCATAAACTTTCTTCTAATGAAAACTCCATACCTTGAAGTATTTCTGGAATTGGAAGCCATGATATCTGAAAATAAAAAGTTTCTAGGCATCCTAGGCAGTTTTTAGGACTTTAAAAAACACCTCCCGATGGTTATTATGGAGTGAAATCCCGCCAAAGTCCTCCAAAAGTTACAGGAACCGTCCAACCGCTCTCGGTGCCACCCGCGCTCCCAAAGGCCACTGCCGGCGCTGAGATCCGTTTTCTTGGGCGCCGTCAGTGCTAGTGAGTGCCAGTGGCCAAATTTTTGCAATTTTCATTTTTCATTCAATTAGATTCCAACATTTCTTCCAATTCCAATATTGAACTTAATTTATAATAAATACAATTGTGTAGGATTATTATCTATTAATATATAAGACGCTTAATAAATTAAATAGTAATACATAGACATATATGTATGGGTTGCCTCTCGCAAAGCGTTTGGTTTAACATCGTCAGCCCGACATATCATTTGTTTAGTTGGGCTAACTTAACAATAAAATTTCTTTAAATTGAGGTATGCGTCCTTCATAATAGTATTTCAAATGATACCCATTAACTTTAAATATCTTTTCAGTGTTAGAATCTTTAATCACAACAGTTTCATAACAGTTTCATAATGATAAACTTTTCATAATGATAAACTTTAATCACTTTAAATGTCTTAACCATCAGGATTTCAGTTTTCTTGGAAACAATCTCAATTTTGTATTATATAATAGAACTTCTTATCTAGGTTCAAATTTCTTCTGAATAATCTTCCAATCATG
>NW_018228170.1:0-1316 GCF_001263595.1 Phalaenopsis equestris
ATAAATAGGGAAATATTATTCTCGAACGTAGAATTAAAGATTTTAGAATGACAGACTAAAATCCCCAATTCAGTCCTATTGTTTGGGTACTGAAGTGTAGATGTTAGCCCTCATGTAAGGGGAACGTGGGAGCTCCAAATTGAGAGTCAGTATCCTCCCAGCTTAGCCGCAGATTCAGTAAATAAGCATAGGATTAGTCAATGTTCTTTATGCCTGGACCAAAGCGTAAAGAATAGGTATGCTCCTATTTTACACAATATAAATTAAACTAATTCATTTTATCCATTCACTATAATTTCTTGACAAGGAGAAGGATGATTTCTTAAAACCTATTTTATATCATTAGTTATTTATTAGTTATTAAAATTATCTATTTATTTCAATTGCCTATTAGTGACAGATAAGCAAATTGAATGTCGTTGTTGTGATTAAAGTATTGTTTTTCTAAGGTCTTAGTCTGTAATTCTAAACTACTCCTAGTGGGATCGATATCTAGGACTCCATTAGAGCCCTATATTACTTGAGCGATAGGTATACTTGCATTGACAAATTCGACTTTAACATTATTGAATATTATATTTATACATCTTAATCAAATTAGACACATCTATAAAGTCATGATCAAGTCTTTTGGCGTCATTGTTGGAAATTAAATCTTCTAGTAGCGCCGTCAAATTCTTGTATTTGTCGATTTACAAAAAGTCGGTCAGTCTTCCTAACACAGGGGATGCTAAAACAGGAGTTGTAGTTAAGTATTGTTTAAAGTTTTTAAAGTCATGTCGGCATTTTTCATCCCATACAAATTTTGTGTCTTTTTTGGTCAAGGCAGTGAGAGGTTGACACCTACTTGAACGGTTGGAAATAAAATGTCGGATATAGGCTAGTTTTTTCTTGGAAAGTTCATAATTTGGTTAGATTTTTTAAGGGAGGCATGTTTAAAATGGGTTTAATTTTGAAGTGGTCAATTTCAATCCCATGATGTCGAACAACAGATCCTAAAAATTTCCCTGAAGTGACACCAAAGACGCACTTTAAAGGATTCATTTTAAGATTAAATCATCGTAATCGTTCGAAGATGATTCTCAAATCGTACACATGATCATCTTTTTGTTTACTACTGACAACCAAGTCGTCCACATAACATTCAACTTGCTTACAGATAAGTTCATCAAAAATTCGTGTCATGGCTCTCAGGTAAGTGGAACCAACATTCTTTAATCAAAATGGCATTACTTTGTAACAGCAAATTCCAATTGCTGTTATGAAAGCTATTTTTGGTTCGTCTTCTGAGGACATTTTAATTTGGTTGTATCCTA
>NW_018228171.1:0-265 GCF_001263595.1 Phalaenopsis equestris
CTCTTAATTTTAGAAAGCATGTTCTTGATAAAATAAACGCAGAAACGGAAAATATTAATAGTATTTTTGATGATGAAATTAATAATATTTCAAAAAATGTGCAGACTCATTGTAATAATGTTTTAAATAAAATGAGTGAAACAGAAGATTTAGTTGATCAGAAAGCAAATTTGATCAGTTTAAAACTAAACGATAGTTTAACGACAACTGAAAAGATCATAGTCAAACAAACAAACTATTATGAAAACCTATATAAGCGATTGAA
>NW_018228171.1:284-538 GCF_001263595.1 Phalaenopsis equestris
TATAAGCGATTGAATTTTAACTATTTTGCAATCAACACAAGTTCAATTTTAGCTTTTTTTTTGGTTGTTCTCAGCGCACTATGCATTACCGCATTTATTCAAAATAAAAGTTTAGAAAAAGATAATTTAGCGCTTCAAAGTCAAAACAAAAAGCTTAATGAAGATGGTGTATTACTCGCGTCGATAAAAAATGACTCGATCAAACTTACAAAACAATCAATTTCGGATGTAAAGAAGAAGGTTCCAACGCTGAT
>NW_018228172.1:0-887 GCF_001263595.1 Phalaenopsis equestris
ATACATAAAGGTAAGGCCTAAAAAGAGATGGATTTTCATTCCTCTTATTGCTCAAAATCATTGCTTGAGCGTCGACATGGTCATTTGCAATCATCACAATAACTCTATCATTGCCCAATGTTCTATAAAAATGTCTTTCAAGTGCAACATAATATCACTCTTGCATAATAGTACAAATTCCAAATATAATAAAGAAGTTGTCTTCATTCACTTAATCCCAAAAGAAGTTCATTATAAAATACACAGATTCACTCACTCATTGATGTATATTGCCAAGAATTGATCGATCACCGTCTGTGTTTCAGCTGATACCATAGATTTGCCAGGATAGTCGATCTGGGGGACAGCTGGTAGAGGCTACAAGAAAATAAATTTATGTCACATCACCTGTTCATCTGAAATACACAAGTAAACTTATATTGCAGCACCGATCTCTACTCCGATCTCCACCCATTAGGTGAGGCTGGTTGGGGATCATCTACTCCGATCTCTTTGCCTTTATTAGTTGGAGTATTTTCAGATTTATCAAACTTATGTTGCAGTACCGACATTTGCCCCTGCAAACTCGACACTCCAGCAGTTATTGTATTCAAGGTTCTCTAAAATTCAGTGAAAAATTTCTCTTGGCCTTTAAGCAGCTCGACTATTGATTCCATGCTTTTATTTATTGTGGTATACAATGGCTCAGGGGCGATGTCCCCTGAATCAACTGGCCCCATATCAAATGATACAGGTGCCTCTGGTCTGCCTTGGACTTGCGTCACCGGAGCTGGACCAGGTAATCCTTCATCTATATTGGATAACAGATTGAGCTCATCCTCTTTCAGATCCAAAAATTTATCTTGAACCTGTGAGTAATTTCAAAAAGAAACGCTTTGATCATTAAT
>NW_018228173.1:0-311 GCF_001263595.1 Phalaenopsis equestris
TTGAAGATTTTACATCCGATACTGCATTACTCTAGGAGCTCATCATATTGCAATCTTTCAAATAAAATTCTATAGGTTGAAGATTCACATCCGATTTCGCATTGCTTTAAGAGCCCATCCTATTGCAATCTTTCAAATCAAATTCTAGAGGTTGAGGATTCACATCCGATTCTGCGTTGCTTTAGGAGCTCATCCTATTGCAATCTTTCAAATCAATATTCTAGAGGTTGAGGGTTCACATCCGATTCCGCGTTGCTTTATGAGCTCATCCTATTGCAATCTTTCAAATCAAATTCTAGAGGTTGAAGATT
>NW_018228173.1:330-1040 GCF_001263595.1 Phalaenopsis equestris
AGGTTCTCATCTTGTTGCAATCTTTCAAATCAAATTCTAGAGGTTGAGGATTCACATCTGATTCTGCGTTGCTTTAGGAGCCCATCCTATTGCAATCTTTCAAATCAAATTCTAGAGATTGAGGATTCACATCCGATTCCGCGTTGCTTTAGGAGCCCATCCTATTGCAATCTTTCAAATTAAATTCTAGAGGTTGAGGATTCACATCCGATTCCGCGTTGCTTTAGGAGCCCATCCTATTACAATCTTTCAAATCAAATTCTAGAGGTTGAGAATTCACATCTGATTCTGCTTTGCTTTAGGAGTCCCTCCTATCGCAATCTTTTAAATCAAATTCTACGATATACTAGAGCTTAAGGATTTTATATCTGATTCCGCGTTGCTTTACGAACCCCTCCTATCGCAATCCTTCAAATCAAATTCAATGATATTCTTCAGATTGAGTCAGTACACAGTAATATAATTAACTAAATATAAATATAAAAATAAGTTGCAATTTAAGAAAAATAATTTTTGATTCTTTACACTTGAGGTCGGTCCTTACTCTCCGACACCTTCTTTTGAGAATTGACCTACATTTCAATTATCATTTCTGAATCAGTCCTAAGTTTCTGATTCTTTACACTGATTCCTAAGTTTCTGATTCTTTACATTTGAGGTCGGACCTTACAATTCGACACCTTCTTCTGAGAATTGACTTGCATTTCAGT
>NW_018228174.1:0-314 GCF_001263595.1 Phalaenopsis equestris
TTAGCATTTATCAATTTCTTTACTTCAGCGATGACATTCTTCTTGGGGCTTGTTTTATTGGAATTATATCTTTGTCTATTCCAAGTTTATGGACTGCAACTTCCATTGATAATCCTGGTATTTCATCATAACTCCAAGCAAAACAATTTTTGAATTTGTTAACAATTCAACCAATTCTGAAGATTCTTAATCATTGAGTAGAAAACTTATAAATGTTGGTCGAGGATGTTCTTCAGTCCCGAGATTTACTTCTTTAAGTTCATCGATAGTTGATTTGATTTCTTCCTCAAATTCTGGAGGAGCATCTTCCACTA
>NW_018228174.1:4501-5188 GCF_001263595.1 Phalaenopsis equestris
TCCTCTTTGTGTATACCATATACAGTGTTAGATAAATATCTTTGCGGAATTCTTGGACCCAATCTTGATTTTATGGGTCGATGTTCTGTAGTATCAGATCTATTCCCCAAACGGGACCAAACAGAAACACGAGCAGATGTATTTTGTTTGGATTTAATATCTCTTAAAATTTCTTCTCTCATCCGAGGGGATATTACACGTCCCATTCGTCTGAGTAATTCATGGACTGAACAATTTTCTTTGACAGCCATTTGTTGAAAAACTGTACTGACTTGAGAGATGGGATAGAATTTCTTTCTTCCCCTACTCTATTCTTGAGAGATTGGCAGAGTCGCAACAATCTTTTCAACATCTTCGTGTTCATCGGTATTCATAAGAGGATAGAACTTGCTTTTCCTCAACATTGGATAAATTTCTGGCAATTCCTCAATTCCTTTAAATTTCTGGCAATTCCTTTTCCTTTTGATAAAGTTCTTCTTTAGTAGGTATTTCTTCAGGGGTCTGATTTTTAGCTGTTTTTCGGGCTTTTCTATTGCGATTTCTTTTCTAAGATCGGGTCAATGGTACAGTCTTTGAACTTGATCCGATTTCAAAAGTTGAAGGTACAGTAGTTAATCCTTCAGTTGGATTTTCTATTATCATGATTTCTTTTCCCTTAGTGGCGGGAACAGAGGTCTTTGTTGGCGT
>NW_018228174.1:5318-5766 GCF_001263595.1 Phalaenopsis equestris
AGGATGACCTCGAGATCTCCAAATCCTGTTCCAAACTTGATGGTAGTAGAAACATTGCAGGCCTCGCGGCTTGTTGGCAGATCGCAGGTGAATGTTAGCGTTGGGTTGGTCATTGCAGCAACTTTGCAAAAGAAAAGTGCTGGGGTTAGTTATATGGCCAAAGTGTTGTAGTTTTAGTGCAAACACTAAAGCTAACAACAGAGAAGTCTAAAGACCAAATAAAACTTTCAAAATTTTCAAAATTTATGTAGTATTAGTTTAATTTACAAAATTGAAATATTTTAGGACCCAGTACGGGACCCAGAAAAGCAAAATCATCCCCGAATAGAGACGAAAATGCAAAGTTTAAGAGTTTAGGACCCAGCACGGGATTCACTTTATATAATACCCAGGTAGAACTAGTCCACCTACAGACTTATTGAGGGTCCGACCTCATATAAAGATTAGA
>NW_018228175.1:0-405 GCF_001263595.1 Phalaenopsis equestris
AGTGAGGCCGAAAAAAAGAAGAAGAAGAAGAAAGAGAAAAAAAAAATAAATGAAATAAAATAAAAATAAAATTAAATAATAATAATAATAATAATAAATCAGAAGAAGAAGAAAAAATAGAAGAAGAAGAAATAAGAGCTGAAGAAGAAGAAGAAGAAGAAGAAGAAGAAGAAGAAGAAGAAGAAGAAGAAGAGAAAGGTGGCGTTGGCTGACGAGGCGCCGCCGGCGAGTGTCACCAGCACGAGCAGAAGCCGAAGAAGAAGGATCGTCCACGGAGGCAGAAGGGCGGTTTTCGCGAACAAGGGAGATGGTTTCGCGATCCATCGCGATCCCTGCGATGCTTTTCATTTTTTTAACCCGGAGAGATGGAGAGAGAGGAGCGTGGGTTTATATTATAATATAATA
>NW_018228176.1:0-1136 GCF_001263595.1 Phalaenopsis equestris
GAACAAATCAAACCAACAGACAATAATAGCCATAGCCGTCAAAAAGACAACCTAGCATCCTAAATCCTAGTCTAGCCCACACTTTAATGATAATGTGCTCTAACCAGTAGTTAAGTGCTAAGGGTAAGTCTCCGAGCACATATGACTTGATGGGGTAGCCACACCGGCCCCGTCCTAAAGATCCAAGGAATCTAAAAAGTGTCTCGTCAAAAAGACAACCTAGCATCCTAAATCCTAGCCTAGCCCACACTTTAATGATAATGTGTTCTAACCAGTAGCTAAGTGCTAAGGGTAAGTCTCCGAGCACATATGACTTTGATGGGGTAGCCACACCGGCTCCGTCCTAAAGATCCAAGGAATCTAAAAAGTGTCACACATGATGAATTTTGAAATGAGTTAACCTGACATATGTCATAACTTGCTACATGCATAATTTTAAAATTATGGCAAATATAAAAAATGGAAAAAAAAATATTTTTTTTATTTAAATTAATGATTATTAAAAATAGACCCGTAACATATAGAGTGACACAAGATAGATCTCTTGAATCCTTAGCACTGTCAAACTTGTGTCAGACTTGATGTTTTAACTCACATTGCTCATTGGGATCAATATGGGAAACAATGCTCGTTAAGGCATCACGACCAACATGGGGTCACTCCCAAGAACCAGCCTAAGTCTGAAATTAGGAGGAGATAAGTGAAACGAGGGGGCCAAGAGAGCTTAAACTAGCCTCCTCATGCAAATCTCCAAAATACTCGTTTGATTAGGCCAAATATGGATAATGGAGAGCATTCAAGATGTGTCAAATGAGGCAAAACCTAAGTCATCCCCCCCATGCATATCTCCTCAAGCTCAAAGTGATCGTTGTCATTTCAGCCCATTAGGGGGTGCACTGGGATCAAGTCGACATAAAAAATGCAAAAAAACACATCATGTAAGTGGACTAGAGCCTAGGCACTGCAACCTGACACCTAGATGCCCAGGCTGGAGTCAGAGCTCTGGCAGTTACTTTCCCATCTCTTGAGAGAAAAGTCATTTTTTAGCAGATTTGGGCACATATGCACCTGGAGCCTAAGTGCTACAAACTAGTGTCAGACTTCTAGAGGCTTGATTTTGAGCTTCTTGGATGGCA
>NW_018228176.1:1818-5762 GCF_001263595.1 Phalaenopsis equestris
ATCCATTTTATTTTAATTTTTAATAAAAACACTAAAATTTTTTTTTTTTTTTTTTTTTTTTTTTGGATCAAAATACCTTAAATTTTTTTGGATCAAGACATTTTGAAAATACCAAAACTATGATCGAAAAAGCTTTTTTTATAATTCAATAATATTTACAAAAAAAAATAATAATAATAATGTTAAATTTATAAGTGACTAATATTCTACAAAATGTCAACATTTGTCTTCAAAATGTCCATGTTACAAAAAAGGGGCTTTCACATACACACCATCCCATTCTTATATATTTAGAATTCCTAAACTTTTTATATTTATACCTCCGAAATCTTTCATATCACATTAAAACTATCATCAACTTAACATTTTAAGAGAAAAATACACCTTTTCATGAATATATAAGATGACATATATGTTAAAATTGAAGTTAAAGGTGTTAGTATATAAATACCTAACAATTGAGGGCCTTGTATGTAAATTTTTCAAACAAATAAGCAAAAAGAGACAATGAAAAGATAAATGCCAAAAGTTCTCTCTAGAACAAACGAGTAGCCTCACATATGCAATGATACAATTGTTGGTGGGTCCATTGTGAGCCACACAAATAAAGCTATGTAAATTTTTCAAACAAATAAACCAAAAAAGAGACAATGAAAAGATAAATGCCAAAAGTTTTCTCTAGAACAAACGAGTAGCCTCACATATACAATGATACATTTGTTGGTGGGTCCATTGTGAGCCACACAAATAAAGGAATTGAGAAGCGTGCAAAATGCATATAAGGTAAGGTTCAATGGCTCAATGAAAACTAAATCATTCGCATTTGTGCAATCATTCTCCTCATTCTCTGGATAGTTTAAGCATAATTAGGGCTGTCAAAACGGCTCGTTGTTCGCGAATAGCTCGTGTTCAGGCATTTAAGATGCTCGTGTTCGGCTCGTTCACTAAATTAAGGAGCCGAGCACGAACAACACAAACAAAGATTTGTTCGTTCGTGTTCGGCTTGTTTTGGCTCGACATACTATTAAGAAAATAGGATAAAAATTATTAAATTAGATTCAAATGATGTTTTAATATAAATAATATTTTTTTAAATCTTGCCCCAATCTTTAACATCTTATGGCTACGTGATTAGAGTTGTCAAAACGACTATTTGTTCGAGAACAGCTCGTGTTCGACTCGCTAAGCAAACGAGCTGAGCTAAGCCTGGGCTCGCTCGTGTTCGTCTCGTTTACACCCCTGACCATCATATATAAGAGGACATCTAATTAACGAGGATCACCACCTTTTTTGAAAAAACCTAACTAAAAATTGATTAGCTTTTAAATATTAAAATTAAGCATACATGAATAGTTATAAACTTATAGCTTTTAAAATGAATTAAATTAATTATTTAGATGATGAAACTATACATTGTTGCATTGGTTAAGAGCATTGCACACCAATCATAATCAAGTCACTAGATCTATATGGTTGAGTCACAAGTCAGATTGATCCTCTAAATATAAGTAAAAGCCTTACTTATCTTATATTTCACTAAACTAGACATCATGATTTTAATATAATTAGGTAGGTTTAGTGATAATATTCAATTTAAAATAGCTTTAGTGCTACTGACCTTCTTAGTATCCGAGCACTCTGCCTTTTTCTGTTTTGGTATTTACAAAGAATTATTTTAATTTAATTTATTTTTTTTAATTTTTTTAAATAGTAACTGATGAGACTCGTTGTTGGGTTGACTTGCTTGATATGTTGTGGAACTTATCGCTACTGAGCAGGGAACCATCTCAAGAGCTTTATTTGATTCAATTTTGTATACCAAGATGTATGATGCAGGAGAGATGTAGGGTGTTTTGCTGACTAGACCTCTTTGGGGTCATTGTTGGCATTGCTACTTGGATTTGAGTTTCCAATTGTCGATCAGACTTGGAAAACATTAAAAAGATTTGTATCATAGCACAAATAAGTTTTGAAATGATACTCCCTTTCGTTTTTGGTTAGGTGTCAGTCGTCTGGAGTTGGTCGAACATTGTTAGATCTCGTTGATTGCTTCTTTGAGAGAGTGTTTTGATCGTTAGGACCGGATTGTCTGTTTTGTTGTTATCGCCTTTAAGTCACAGCCTCTTGTAAGACGACGGAAATGGATTTTTTGGCTTCATGATCTATTTGTATGAACTCTTTGGCATGCTCTTTGGTAAGAGTGTCTTTGAAATGTATATCTCATTGTTGATGTTACTTCCCTTATTGTTGATAGCATGTTCCACGCTCACCACACTTTTTAGAATGTTGAATCAAGATTTTTCGCGTGAGTCATGCCCAAGGATATGAGTGATAGGAACCTTAAGGGAGAGGTAGAGAGAGATAGAGAAGGCGAGAGAAGGAGAAAGTGTACACATACTTGCCCTGTAGGGGCGGGTGGGGTTTTCATGGGTTATGTGACCCATTTTATAATTGTAAGTAGGGATTACAAAAGCAAAGGAAAGAGAGTTCTCCCTACAAATAATGGGTCTAAAGAGAAGAGGCAAAAACCCTTAATACATGTTATGGTCCCCCATTTTATAAGAGATTGATGGGCAAAATGTAAAATTACATGCTTACCCCTACTTAATAGGGCATTACAATTTATTTGGCACCTTTTTGTAATCATAACCGTTTTCATTGGTTATTTGTTTTTTTGCATGTTGGACCTTCTATTTGGCAGGTGCTTGGGTCAATCGATTGAGCTTGTTTCGGTCGGATATTTTGTCTGGACACAGGTTAGTCATTCTTAAAGCGGTCGGCTTGCCTAATTATCGTTTCTTGGTGATTTTTTGAAGATCCTTGGGGGAGCTATCAAGAAAGCTTTGTTTTGGTATTTGTTGGATTGTTTGGGGTGTCAAGCCTTTGTCCGGTCGTAGTAGTGGTTATTTGTCTCTTGTATGTCTGGGCGGTCTTTGGCCGCCTAGCGCCCTTCAGTCAGCTAGCTATCGGTCGGTTGGTAGAGTTCAGTCGGTCGGATTCATGATGACTTGTAACTTTTCGTCTGTGATCTGGAAAATTAAATTGTCTCGACATCCATGTCATTTTTGGGTGTACAATATTTAATAAATTTTATTTATTTCAAAAATTAATTTTATTTTCAAGCAACTAAAGAGAGGTCTCAACAACCTAAATAACCCGGGAATTTGAAACGTACACGGGAGAATAACCATACGTTTTCTTAAATATTTTCTATAAAAAAATAGGAAGATTTACATACATACCACTCAATTCTTATATTGACAAATCAAACATCCAAATTTCAAAATTTACATGCATGCCATTTTACATTTCCCTGAAAAGACATTTTTTTTTATAATTTTAGAAGTTAAAATTATGATTTTTTATATGATATAAAATATTTTAGTGATATGAATGTAAAATTAAGTCTTATACTTAAATACATTGAAAAAAAAAGAAAAAAAGTTACATACAACGCACTCTAAATTTACATATATGTCAATTTTTTTAAAAGTATTCATTTCATGTTCAAAATTTTATCATAAATATTAAACGTCTGATTGTGAAGAAAAAATTGCGTTCGTAAGACGTACGTAGCGCCGCGTACGTCATGTAGGTTATTCAGAGGGTATTGGGGGGTTATATCTGCGTTATACCCCATGTAACCTACATGTACATTCTAGTAAGTTTAGCGCTTCTGTTTTCATATATTTATAGGTTACAAGTATGTTACAGGGAAGTTACAGATGTTATAACACAGATATAACTCCCTAATACCGTCTGAATAACCTCTCTGATGTACGCAAGACGCACGTAAATTTTTTTCCTGTTTGTGATAGTTATTGTTATTTGAAAAAGTGAAATTATTGAAGAAGAAGTTGTTATTCAAAAAATTATGACAACTATTAAAAAAAAATTTTATAAAAAATTAAATCATAATTTTCTAGTTAGATATAAAAAAAAAA
>NW_018228177.1:0-4724 GCF_001263595.1 Phalaenopsis equestris
TATATACATATATATTTATTTATTTATTTATTTATTTATTAATATTAATAGCAACAATTAATGTGTTATAATTAATGTATTTTAGGTGCAGACCATTCAAGCATATTTCTATCAACGTAAAGTTAAGCTTCAATAGATCAGAAGTTATATTACCCGTCTCAGGTAAGTAAATGTTCTCATTAGAAGATAAACGTATCATTCATAGTTAGGAATTAATATTTATTATTTGTAGTAAATTTCTAGTTACTTCATAGAATTATTAGTCGTGCCCTTATTCCTTTGATTTTCTTATTGTGCACTTGTGATAGATTTCATTAGATGTAT
The DNA here is from genome assembly GCF_001263595.1 of Phalaenopsis equestris. Lineage (NCBI taxonomy): Eukaryota > Viridiplantae > Streptophyta > Magnoliopsida > Asparagales > Orchidaceae > Phalaenopsis > Phalaenopsis equestris. The sequence goes on from NW_018228177.1 coordinate 325, forward strand.
TATTTTATCGCTGCAAAACTTCCTGCATATTTGATTCTACAATTATAATACTTTTTTGGGTGCTTTATCTTTATGAAATTGCAAGTAAATTCATGTCGTATCACAAGTCTATGTAAGATAGCATATTTTTTAGATATTATACCTGTGAAATATTTGGTATGTTTGTGTCTGATGATGTGTAGGTCATTGAACCCTTTTGAATATTGGTTAACCGAGCCGACAAGCTCACAGAGTGACGGCTCTACAAAAAAATCGATTTTTTTTGGATTGGTATTAACATTTTTGGTTACATAAAATTCGATTAATCTCTGGTCGAGCATATTTGGAAAAAAAGAAATCAATTTGCAGACAGCTTATCTAAAGCAGGAAACTAAAGCAATATGTGGTTCATTGTGTTAAGTCATCCGGCCATAGAAGAACCAAAAATTTTGAATGCAAGAACTGGATCAACTCCAAGTTGGATGGATCCAATCAAATACCAGAAGGCAAGAATCATTCGTCTAAGTATCAAAGAACTTCAAAGATTTTAAATCAATTTTACACAAAACCTAATCATCAGCGACGGGTAGTTCAGAACATCAAAAACCTCTTTATATCTCTGATGCATGAAAGAAAAGAAGTCGCTAACATCTTAAAGGTAGTTTCATTCAAGAGAATGTGGCAGCCTTTCAAACATCATTAACTTGAATAGACAAACATCATATTGTACTAAAATCATTTAATATTGACTCTTTATAGTCCAACAAGGGAGAGAGATCACCTCGAGCCTTGTAAAGGGATGATCGTCCACCCTTAAGAGAATGTCAACCTACACTCTCTCTCTCTCTCCCTCTATTCTCTATCAAAAGAGTGCATTCCGTACCCTCTACTTCCTCTATGAGTCTCAACTAGATTGTATGAGCCCACGAATAATTCGAGATTCAACGGTTCTTAATTTTTTCAAAATCCATTATTCATTGAATCTTTCAAACTAATGTTAGGCTCAAAACATGGAATGTGATCTGTACGAATGATGAAATTTGAAGGCAAGAAAAAATGAATTTAATGTCTATATCATGAACAACAAAATAAAAAAAAATTAAAATGGGAAAAAAATCTACAAAGGCTATGGAAAATAGTGAAAATTACTACACAAGGTCTACAGATCATTTACAAGAAATTGTGGAAATTTAGTTCACATTTACAAATAAAGCTGCAAGTACTAATGGCCTCCACCAATGATCAGAAAAATTAACGGGAATGATAAATGTGGCATCCCGAGTTTTCTTCCACAAACAACCAAAGATTTGCATCTAACAATCAAAAATTGGACCGATGACACTAAGGGAGAATTTGTTTAGATAAACAGTCGGAAAACAAGTTCAAGTAATGCAAGTTACACAGCTACTATAAACATAATTCTTGTGTTCTCTTAAGCTGCTCTACATATTCAAATTTAATTGTGAGAAATCATGAAGTGGTATATCCAACTATAATTCATTTGATCTATAAACCAACTTCTAGAATAAAAAAAAATCAAGTGTAATAGCAACGAGCAGTAACAACAGAGTTCCTCAACAACATAAATTTACCTGTCAGCATGAATATATAAAATAAAATAGGTAATACATAAAATACATTATATAGAATAAATCATAGTTTAAAAAAAAGATTAAATATCAATCAATTTTTTAAATAAAGAATTTAAAATTAAGATGTAATGAACTTGGGAATAGGACATGCAATAGCAACGAGCAGTAACATCAGAGTTCCTTTTTCCAGGTAATTTTGCAAGAAAATCACTTTTAGAAAGGAAACCGTACTCCACATGAAAGGAAACAGTATCTTTTATTTTCTGAAGGCCAGCTTTAATTTTTTTTAATTCATTTCAAGGTTCTTAGATTCAGAAAAGAAAATGACAGAATTCACTTCTGGATGTACTTTCAACTTTTTTTAGTAATTTAAACATTATTTAATGACTTTTGAAAATCACCAATTACTACAAAATGCTAACAGTTTTTCAAATATTTCAATTCATACATAAAAATGGACTAGTTTGGGTTATCAAGATCAGATCTGATTTTTATCTTAGTTTCAAAAATACAAGCAACAATGAAGTAAAACCAAGCATATCGTATAAAGAAGATGAATTACGATAGAAAATCATGATCAGATCTACATGGACGATGAGGGCACAAAAGGCACATTTTATAATACAAAAATGCACATTCCATTTACAAATCAACATTTATCTAGATGTAAGAAAATGCTGTTTCAAAACTCAAAATAAATTAAATACAAATTTCAAAACTCAAAATAAATGAATTACAAATTTCAAAACTTAAAATAAATGAGTTACAAACTTGAAAGAACTCGGGTGATTGGGCAAGGGTGCATAGAAAAGTTAAGGGAACAAACAGCATACTGGTAGGATATTCAACTGGTTGTGGCAGGACCGTAAAATGAGTAGAATTAGTCAATATTGCATGAACCTCATTAGGCCTAAACCACCTCGTTGATGCCTCCTCTCTCAACTTTGTTATGTCCAAATCTGTTTAAGTTTACAAAGTTAGTGCAAACATAATTGACCTTAGAAAAACAATCACATATAGCCAAATCTACAGCTCCCCAACTTAGCCCATCTATATGTCATAGTAAATTTAAAAAATGGACATAATGCAATTAAATTTTGCATGAATAAAGCCGTTTTGAAAACATATGGACAATAATGAAACATGAGCGTTAAAAGCTTTCTCATCTGCTATTATAGATGTTAACTCATAAATCTGCGAAAGTACTCAAGTGTTTTGATAATCATAAATATAATGTAGTTGAACTGTTTTTACTGGCATATTTTTTTGTAGATTTGAGTTCTACATTGCAGGTGCACATTGGAATAGCAAGAATTCAAATAATAGATACATTTAAGTACGCACATAGAAGAATCCAAGGTTCAATACTACAAACTAGCTCATATACACAGAATTTAAAAAATATTCGAACATAAGAGATAAAGGTAGCAAAGAAAGTAGAGGTAGAAGCTATAAAGTGTCCATCAGACGAAAAAAAGTTATCTATATCTTAGATATATATACATATATATATATGATCCAAATAACTAGCACACAGACATAAGAGCTTAAAAAAAGAATAACAACAATATAAATTAATCCATATTGATCATAACTACTCCACTATATAATACATATCGTACTGTACAATGTGTCTTAATAAAAATTCAAAAATAGATAAGTATATATTTAACTTAAAAAATTCTCCAAGTTAAATCCAATCAAATTGTATGATGGAAATCATATGATCAGATTTAATTCAAACATTTAAATTACCTAAATACTTTTTTCCATTAGATTAATTTGAATTTCGAACTATCATACTACACAATGTGTAACATATATACAATCTTCCTTAATTAATCAGGATAATTTGTGGTTTCATTCAAGACCAAATTCTTCATCGAAGGGGTTTGACCGATGAGAGAACAGCAAGAGAAAGTTAAAAAAACAAAATACTATTTCAAAAGAAATCTTCCATGAATTAAAAGTTCACAATTTATAGCATGAAATTCAAATCTATCCACTGAAATAACAATCCAAATAAAAAAATTCCTAGAAGAATAGTAATTCAAGTTAAAACAAATCAGAAAGCCAAGGAAAGCAACCATAGCATGCATGGAATGTGAGCCATGCTTTGCATTATGAGGTTATTGAAATAGCCTTCATAAGATAAGAAGGCTAGGATCGGCCAAGCTTAAATTCAATTCACTTCACTGTAAATTACATAATTCATGTAAGATGGTAAGCAAGATAGTACACAATTTGAAGTTGTTCATCATCAATTAAATATGTATTAGGATATGAAGAAAGTTGTCCCAGGTAATTATATATATTATTTGAACTTAAAAAAAAATTCCTTGTTATTTAAATTATTTAAATATATTAAGATTTCTAGAAAATATTAATTTTTCTGGGCATGTAAAACTGAACTTAATTTTACAATCATTTCTGCCATGAGACATATAAGGCTGTAGTAAAGTGTGTGGATAAAGATAAGTCCCTTTGCCCTAATTTCTAAGGAAACAATACCATTAATTCAGAAAACAGATACTTCATTAAAAATGAAAATAGTCTTTTTTTTTTTTAAGTGATAAGCCATTTTATGGCAAGTATATAGCCCAAATGCGGAGAAAATTTTCCATATGAAGATTGGATGTAGGTCTGTATGCGGACTCCAATAATATGTCGTCATGTGTGCTACATCATAGACGTTATTATGGTTATTGAAGTGAAACCGCAAAGATTATTGAGGGTTATTAGAGGGTTATTGCGGGGGTTAATACAGGAGATTATTGAAGTGGAACTGCGAAGGTTCTTGTGGGGGTTATTAAGGGGGGGTGGGGGGCG
>NW_018228177.1:4973-7451 GCF_001263595.1 Phalaenopsis equestris
CCGCTACATTTTGTTGTTTGGCTCGGCGTCCTCTACGTGGCGGGACGCAAATTTGACAGAAAGCGAGTCGTGGATCGAACCCCGCGGCCCGCGTTCGTGAGGGAGATGTTTGCAATGGAACGCCCATAATACCACTTCCGTCGACACAGGGTTTTGTCGTCTTGGAAAAGAATGTTGGATCGACGATGGATTTCTGGCCGGAGTTCTTGGAGAGCCGCTTGGGAAGAGAGTTTGTGGCCGAAGGACTCGGAGGGATGGCTGGTGTTGTCGCCGGTTATCCCTTCGATACGCTTTGAGTACGTATGCAGCTCGCCGTGCCGGGGACTAATGTTCGCCGACCTTCAGCTACCGCCCTGTTTGATCCATTCTGCGCTCCGCGGGTCCGACTGCTTTCTATTGCGGCATGACACCCTGTTTCGATCAACAAAAAGCTGTACTTCATCTGTTGAATAAAATTCGATCAACTCCCCATGAGCAGAACCCGAGGGAAATAATGATCACTTGACTGGAGCAGGAGGAGTTATGTAAATCATGAGATGGGAGCTGCCTCCTCGAATCCCTTCTATTTCTGCTAGCTGATGATTCTTTGTAGAAATTAAGAACGAACATCAATCCTTCCGTCTGATTAGCTGGGTATCTCTTCTGATTTTGTTTCTAGTATATCGTTCAAGTTGGTTTCATTTTTTCTGATTTTCAGTGTTTGAATTTTAGTTTAGGATTTGTTCTATGGGTTTCTCGAGGATTTCTTGTTGGTTTTTTTTTATTTTGGTTATTGAAGGTGTCTGCTTTTGATTTACTTTACAGTGGAATTGAATATTTTAAATTTTCTGGCAAATGATGTTCTCATGTGCTTAATTAGAAATCATTGGCTCAATAACTTGAAATCTTGAAATGAGGAACATTGATTTGTCTGTAGCGATTACCTCCTCATTTGGAAATTAGATTTTCATTGGATTTTCTTTTTCGAAATGTTTGAGATGTTTGCAAGGCTTTAAACAAAACTAATTTCAATTCATAAAGTGATATTTTGCAGTTTGTTGTAAATATCTAACATGTTTGGTGCAAATCGCCTCTCATTTGTTGTTTGGCGCAAATCTCCTTTGGCATTTATCACTTATATATTCTCTCTTTGGGGCATGTCTCCTGCACTTGTTGCTTCCTCGTCATTCCTGGGGCAAATTTCCTTTGCCATTCATTACTTACAAAATTGCTCCTGGTTGCAAATCTCCTTTGGCATTTTTGATTGCATTGTCTTTATCTTGGAGCAGTATGGTATGTGTGATTAAAGACCCTTTTATTTTTGTCAAAAAGAGATAGTCATTGGACAAAAAGGAGACAGTCATTGGACAAAAATTGTTAACACCTCACTGAAGTTAAGAATATGATAGTTACAATCTTCTTTTAAACAGTTTTACCAAACAGGGGCAGTATGGTTTTTTTTTATAAACAGTTATCTGACAGTTGTTTTCACACAGCTGCATCAAACAGACAGTCAGCTTCCCCGCAGCTGCTTCCCCACAGCAGCTTCCTGGGGCAGCACAGTTGCAGCTGAAAAACTGAGAAGCTGCAGCTGCCCCAAACAGACTCTAAGTATCTTAAACTGCGTCCGGACTACATATGAAAAATTTTCTCCCGAAAGCCGGGCTTCCCACTAGAAGACAAGCCTCTACCAACCGCACTCCCTGCAGTTAAGATTTACAAATTCCGGGAAACAATTTTGTACGCAAGAACATGTCGAGCGAGAACGAGCAGCAGCGATAAATAAACGGCAGAGAAAAGAAACTTTAATCTTTTCATAACAGGAAAGCGTTGTGGCATTCAATCATGCAAGCTGACGAAGCATGGACAGGAATCACCAAGAATGTAAAAACCGACTGGCAGACGTAGGCAAGCGTACCTGCTAAGGTCCGGAAGCCATGGATCTCTACTCCGGTGAGAGGCGTGAAAGACGGATCCATTGCAAGCATGAGGAAGATGCCTCCGTAGGAAACCCTAAACGGAGCGAGGACTGCCTCCAATTATTTCTCGGTAGGCTGGTCAGTGGTCACAGAAGAAAAGCTCGCGCTCGAGTTCGGATGGGTAAAAAATTAAGTTCACACTAGCATAGTTTCTGTACTTCTTTCGGTCAAGAAAAGAAATTGAATAAAATTAAATTTTTCTCCGCAAATTATTTGGATGAACGTAGATTTTAAAAACGAGTTGATTGGCACTGCAACTTCGGCCGTAATGTCACGAAAAAAGAAGCTCACGTGGGAAAGTTATTTTAGGAAAATTGACAGTATGGGCAGCTATTTCTGTAAAATAATTATTATATTCTTATTTTGTAATATTGTGCGGAATAAAATCATAATAGTCATAAATTTAATATTTTAAAAGCAAAAATTCACTTAAAAATAATACAAACAGATACACACTTTATTTCATAATAGGTATCAAAAGTGCAAAAAAATCATTTCTTTTTCCAAACATCAAACATTC
>NW_018228178.1:0-11336 GCF_001263595.1 Phalaenopsis equestris
AAATTTGCATGCTAAACAACGATGCCACCCTACATCAAAACTGAAACTATCAGGATAGCCACAAAACCAAACCAAAACCATAACTAAAACTAAAATCAATCAAGATAAAATTCACCGCCACAACATTCAAAATATAAAACAGCTCAAAATTTAATCACAAACATCACACAAAACTACAATTGCAACTAAATTAAGATGTCTCTATCGAATGCTCGGAGGAGGTAACCTACTGTTGCTAACGAGGCTTCCCACGGTTTAAATGAAATTATGGAACTCATTAAGTTGGTTTAGTAAATTCATTTGGACTAAGTGAATCCAATAGAAAATAATGGTGCCAGAACGAGAGAACCGTGGGATCCTAATCAATGTCGTTCTAATCAACTTTAACATCCCCCATGAAAATTTAAAGAACTACAACCATAGGGCCACCTGATTTGACATCATAACTTGACACCCTAGAAAACTAAAAATTGTTACGGCAAGGAGCTTGGAGCTAGCATGTTGGGTAGCACGACCATCTTCAGCTGCAAAACTTGTCTAGCCCAGCTAAACCATCTTCCTTCCTTAGAATTAAACAACAAAGCTATAGGACTTCGATGTTGTTTGTTTATGCAATGTAAATCCTCATCTTATGTTTAGGTCTTCGTATAGTCATGCTATACAATATAAGCCCTAACTCGTCTTACGATTCTGAGGTTGTCGTTCTTCATGACCTAAATCCTCATATCTTCCAGGCTATTTGTGTGATCGTTTCACATGAATGTAAGCCCTAAAAAATAAAATTGGCAGGATGAAGGCCTCAAATAAATTTATCCTTAAAATTAAATCCAAACAATAGGATAGACTAGAAAGTCACCGAGGTTCTCCTTCGGATCTATGACATTCTCTAGTTCTTCCTCCTTTGGACCACTCACACATCTATGTCTGATCTCATTGAAAAGTGCTACCTATTGAAATTACTTAAAGATAATATTTTTTGATTTTTATCGAGAGTCTTCTTAAGTGACTTTGGTCATTTAAGCTGTAATTAACTATAAAGGCTTGCCCTTATAGGAGGCTTTTTTTGAACCCATCTTAATATAAACCCTTTATAATTTTTTAGATTAAATAAGGGAACTTGATGACAAATATAAAGGTTTCGCAGACCAAACGGACGTCATATGTTGCTTAATTTATTTGATTGAGCCTCATCCTCAAGTCTTGTGTTTATCCTTAGATATAGGATTTGAGGTATAGCACTCTTTCATTTAAACTATGAAAAAATATGGGGTCAGTTTGATTTCATATTTTTCTAAAACTAAATATATATGTAAATTAAAACGTCCATCTGAAGCAGGCGACGAGATTTCAATTCCGGTGACTGACATCTTCTTACGGGCAACTCCTCCAACACAAAATAGCGCAGCCAGCTTCTGGCGACTCCGCTGGGGATAAGCTTTTCTCTCCATACAAATCAAGAAATATTATCTTCACACATCTGTAATGTGTCTATGTCCCTCTTGGACCAAATTACCTTTCTTCCATTGGCATACTTTACCCATTTCTGTCTTGGGAATGTACGGTTGACTCCTTAGACATCGAGACTGATTGTTCAACCATCTTTGAACAGAGGGCTTCAGAAGGCCCTTAAAGACTCTTTAAATTTTCATGTGGGGTCGAACCCCCAATAGGTGCCAATAGGTGTGTTAGTGTACCAGTTCAACCTGGGCATTGTCTGCCCCGAAATGGTTCCCGCACTAGGTCATAAATTACTTGACATCTCCCTTCCAAATTTGATTTGTTACTTTGCAAATTAAACTAAATCGTGTTGTGATGTGCGCACTTTGAAATTTTCTTACATTAATTAAATTTTACACCTCTTGACTTTTCCTAAACAAAATTTTAAAATTCCCATAAATTAAGACCCACCCAGTGTACAAATCAACCTCTACTTTTACTGCTTGCACTAAAAATTACGAGGTTTATAGCTAACCCTAAAACTTTCTATTTTTGAGTTTGCTGCAATGGCCTGCCCGACGCAGAAATTTTCTTGCAATCTACCAACGAGCCACAAAACCCATAACCTCGCTTCTACCAACAAATTTGGAGCTAGATTTGAAGATCTTGAGGTCAACCTTGGGAAAGCCCTGTTTGTGGTAATGAAGATTGCCGCATCGAAAATACAAAAACCGTCTGCAGAATTCAGCCTAAACTGCCTTCATCAAAGAAGTCTAAAACTACTACCGTCACGACTTCCCTACCTGCAAGAAGTCTAAAACTACTACCGTCACGACACCCGCCAAACTTGCTATCCTTGCTGCTGCTAAAGGGAAAGAAGTAATGATTATTGAGGATTCAACTGAAGGATTAACTGTCCCACCACCAGTGTTTGAAATCAGATCAATTTTGAGGACTGTACCGCTGACCCGAACTCAAAAGAGGAACCACAACAGAAGTGTTCAGAGGGCCATCAAAGCCCAAGCTCCTAAAAAGACACCCGTTGAGGAAGAGCCTCATCAAGTTGAAGAAGAGTTACCAGAAATATATCCAAAAATTTATCCACTCCTACAAGGGAGTAGGTTTCATCCTCTGACGGATACCGATGGATATGGGAGTACCTGGAGAATCGCCGCCGCATTACCACCACTACATGGACATGATGAGGAAGGGAAGAAATTCACTCCTATCACCCGAGTTAGTGCAGTCTTCAAAAGGCTAGCTGCCAAAGAAGGATGTTTAGTTAGTGAGTTACTTAACTAAGTGGGAGATACAATTTCCCCTTGCATGACGAAGGAAATTTTGACGGGCATTAAGTCCGCCACACAGTCTCACAAGACAATTGGAGTGTCACCTACTCGTATCGTCATTTGGTTCTGTTTAGGGAACAGAGTTGATACCTCAGTAGTTAATACTGATTATACTGCCATGAGGACCGCAGGTCCGGTTAAGTTGAGTTTGGGTCCAAAAATCTTACCCGTCACCCATTATGGAGATATTTCTACAATCCCAAAGGCAAAGACAAGGCGATTACCTGACACTGTAGCTAGTCTACACCACGGGGAACATACTTTCCCTTGACATACTGATGTTTCTACTAACACACTCCATCTTGAGACATCATCATCGAAAAGGAAAAAGGTATGGGCACCCAAGGTTGCTGCACCGATACAGTCTAGTGAACCCGCGGGACAACGACAGGGAATGAAACCAGCATCTGAAATATCTGACATTGTCGCAACAATAGCCAGCGAGATGGAGGAACAAGTTGAGGATGTCCATCTGGGTTCTCCAGATCTTAAAGTGATCAAGGAATCAATAATTAAAGAAAAAGTTGAGAAACCTAGGATCAAGATTTTCAAGTTAGCTCGAGAACACAGAGTTTCCATCGATAGTAATGATGAAGATTTTGATTACAATGATTTTCTTGGAGGAAGATTTCATGGATGTCCATGTACTTGAAACAAGAGCCACCGCATCTGCCCGCGAGGCTCAACCTCACACCAAAGAGAACGCCGTAGATAAACTGCATAGGGCTGTCCTCTTAAGGGATGAGCAAGTTAGTCTACTTGAGAAAATAATAGAAGAGGTAACCGCAGCCATTACCACTATGACCACGATTCAGCGGTAATCACAAGAACCGCAATTGGCTTCTCAATATATCAATCAACCATAAATCATACACATCACAGATGAAAGAAGAGAGGTTGCTTCAGTAAATAGAGACGAGCAACATAAAAAGGATTCTATATCAGGTGTTATACTAGAAAAAGAATTCAAGCAACTAGTTGAACAAGTGCAGGATGCTTTAACCCAATCTAAGGGTGGTGCATTAGTTCTAAAGTGTCAACCTTACCCAGAGGAATTCAATGTCGTTCCTTTTCTCAAGGGTTTTGTGGCCCCAAAATTAGAGATATTTGATGGGACTGGGAAACCTAGACAGCATATACCACATTTCCGAGCCAAAAATAGTGAAGCTCTACTCTTCCAACAGTTCGTCAGCAGCTTGTCAGGAATTGCTTTTAACTGGTACGCTAACTTGCCCAATGGGTCAGTTAAAACATTTTCCGAGTTGGAATAGTTGTTTGTGAAAGGATTTGTCGGGGCACAACACCATGTGTCTATTGGAGAGATCATGATGAAAAAACAAAAGCCTAGAGAAACTTTGGTGGACTATATTTTGTTGTGGAGAAACCTTAGCATGAAATGTGAACCTCAGCTACAGGAACATCATGCAATTAAAATTCTACTCAAGAGCATTCATGGGACATTAGCTTTCATGCTCAAGGGACTCACCATCAAATCCTTTGAGAAGCTACTCAGGAAAGCCAGCAATATTCAAGAGGAAATTAAGCACATGGAGTCATATGAAAAGGCTAAGGTGACCAGAGTGTTTGAAAAGAAATCAGGAGTAGTAGCGCAGAAGAGAAATAGCCAATGAAGATATATGCAGAAGAGCCTCGCCAGTCTTTGTCACAGTACTTTAAGAAATAGAGTAGTCAATCCAACCAGCGACCAAGCGACCGCCTCAAAAGGGATCACCTCAAACAGGGGTTAAGAAAATATCCCTGTCACAATGACGCAAAATGGTGTATATTTTCAAAGAAGAATCTATACCTAAAATAATCAGAAGTCTGATGAAGAAGCCGGAGTTCAGACTACCAGATCCGAAGAAGCCCGAAGAGGTGAATAAGAAGAATGAACCAAATTATTGCCGATACCACTGGTTGCTTGGGCACACTATAGAAAAATGATTCGTATTTAAAGACTGGCTCGAGAGGAACCTTAAAGAGGAGAACATAAAAATCCTGAAAGAATATTTAAAAGAACCTGAAAAAGGTTCCAAAAATATGATTTCGGCCGAGTCAATCTCCCCAATTGATCCAGGGTCCTCAATCAAATACAAGATTCATCAAAACAAGTTGTTACAAATACCGAAGAAGAATGGAACGAGGTCTGGAGCAGATCATCCAAGAAAATATTGAACAAGATCCAGTCAGCATCAAAACCAGTCTCCATTCAGAGTTCACAACATACCAAGCCCGAGATGAAGGTTTTGTCAGGAGAGCTGTCGTTGTCAAGGACTAAGAAGAATAAGAGAAGCGTCACTACAAAGATTGATAGCACGAGGGGTAGGATAGGGGCTGCCTCTACTAAGTTGTCTCGGATTCGGGGAAGAAAATCCTCGAACCCTTGACTTTGTATGATTATCTTTTTGTCGCTCCAAGTTCTTATGAATATAATTATTGTGATTTTGGATACGTTTTAACTATTTTTGGTGATAACATAACTGATTATGACCAATCTAACTTCAATCTCGATCCTCAAAATGATCCTCAAATCATACTCGAGCAAGTCCAGTGAGCTCGTTGTCAAGTCCAAAGAAAACATCAATGATACCGTTTACAATGGCACCGATAACACCGATAACGAGGAGCCAATTCTCAAGCATCACGGTACACCGCTTACCATCAACTTAGATCTTTCCGATCAAGAGGAAGAGACACTGGAAGATTCATCAATGATATCTCAAGAAGAAGAAATCACAGAAGTTAACTTGAGAAGCAGAAAAGTGTTACCATCAAGAACAGCTCCAACAGACAAACGAAAGCAGATAATGACCCGAGAAGAGATACCCCCATCTCCACCAGTGGAAGAACCACAGAATCAAGATAAAATTGAAGGATCATATAAAGTAGACTACAACGTGCTAGCTCATCTTAGGAAGTTGCTGGCCCGATTAAGCATCTACGACACTCTGATCCTGTCAAAGGTGATGGGAGAGTCTCTGATTACAGCTTTGCTTGACCCAAAAATTTGCTTAGCTCAGTTGGCCAGCACATCCTGAGATGAAGTTTGTTTGTTGAAAGAACAGCCCAGGGTAACCTTCACAGACAAAGATCTGCTGCTCGATACCGCCGACTACAATCGTCCACTCTACATCTCCGTCAACATTGACAGATTTGTGTTGTCCAGAGTTTTAGTAGATCCTGGAGCCTCTCTTAAATTGATGAGCCTACGAACATTGGCCTGATTGTATATTGAAGCTCAAGAGCCTACGATCGATAAAATGATGTTAAGAGGATTCAACCAAAAAGGGGAAATAACACTCGGATCAATTACATTACTTATGAAGGTTGGAGAACTCGTGACAACTGCTATATTTCATATCATCGATGTCGAGACCTCTTTTAACACTCTACTGGGTAAACCATGGATTTATGAGCACAATATGGTTCAATCATCTCTACACCATTGCATCAAATATCACAAAGATGGTCAAGAAAAGTGCATCAAACGAGACCTACAACCATTTTCAGTAAATGAAGTTGGTATCCATGAAGATGCTGCCTACTATGCGCCTCTAAAGAAGACTGTCTTCTCTCGTGAAGCCTCCTGAAGTTATCACAAATAATGATTATGATTTAGAAGAATTACAAAGAGGAGGCCATTCAACTCCACTTCAGCAATCTTCCCCCAGTGCTTATAACAAGTTGGTGAAGGTTCTTTTAGTTCGCGCACCCGAGGTTGAGACCGGGGACGTTAACGATGAAGGATCTATTTAATTATTGAACGGACTAAACCAACCTTCAATGTTGGTGATGAAGACAGTTCTGAAGACAAGACAATGATGACAAGATAGAAGAAACCTCAGTACGAGATATCCTTAGAAGATACAGAAAAGAATGAATATGAAACAATGTATGATCGGATAAACGACTATGTGAATGTTATGACCCTTACTCTGATTCTCCCTCAAAAAGTTGAAAGTATTGAGGTCAATGAAGTTTGTAGTGTTGGTTCAAAGTCGATCAAATTTTACTGTGCTTCTACCTCAACTCAGCTTGAAAAACATGTAAATTTGGATGATGATCCTAATGAATTAATGGAATAGCCTTTTGGTTACTTCTCGTCTTGTGTTCAAAGTTATATCAACAAGGACATATACCAAAACAAATGCCAAAAGATAAATTTTAACTTTTTGAGAAATTATGGAACGACAAAAGCCAAACTCCAAATTCAAAAGAGGATCTCCGATTTGGTACAATCGGACCAGTCGTTGATTCTGAATTTTACATGATTGTTACTGGTGAGTCAGAAAAGGATTGCCTCAATATGGAGGATGACTCTACTGATCAACTAATAGAAGATGCTCCCCCAGAATTTGAGGAGGAAATTAAATTTACCATTCTTGAATTGAAAGAGATTAACCTCGTAACTTAAGAACAACCCTGACCAACATTTATAAGTTCTCTACTCAATGACAAAGAATCTTCAGAATTGATCAAACTATTAACAAAATTCAAAGATTCCTTCGCATAGAGCTACGATGAAATGCCATGACTGTTCGCAGAAGTTTCAGTCTATAAACTCGGGGTGGACAAGAATATAACCCAAGTAAAACAAGCTCTCAAGAGAATGCGCCTTGAAATAGAACAACAAGTCATTGCCAAGGTGAAGAAATTAATAGACACAATCTTTGTGAAAGAAGAAAAAGACCCCACGTGGTTAGCCAACATTGTGCCTATTAAGAAGAAAAATGGACAGACCTGTGTTTGTGTCGACTTCAGAGATTTGAACATGGCATGTCCAAAAGACGAATTTCCACTACCCATACCAGATATGATGGTGGATATCGCTTCAACACATGAAATTTTCTCTTTCATGGACGGATCGTTGGTATATAACCAAATCAAGATGGTTCCCGAGGATGCAGCACTTACAGCCTTCAGAACACTGATTGAAATTTTCTGCTACACAGTGATGTCATTCGACCTAAAGAGCGCCTGAGCAATATATCAGCGCGCAATGATGAAGATTTTTTACGACCTCATTCACAACCAAGTAGAATAGTGCGTGGATGATTTAGTCATCAAAAGTACATGAAAAATAGACCATTTGTGCAATTTGAGGATCATGTTCGATCGGTTACGAGGAGAATTCTAAGGCACATCATATTACAAGAAGGGCTATGTCATATGGGTATGACATAAAGATGAATACCATAAAGTGTGCCTTCGGCGTAACCTCTGAGAAATTTCTAGGATTCATTGTCTGTCATTGGAGAATCAAGATCGACCCGGATAAGATTAAAGCTATCTTTAAGATGCCTCCTCCCAAAACTTTGAAACAACTACGTTCCTTCCAAGCAAAGTTGGCATTCAGTCTTTCTCAGCATTAATTAAAAAGGATGTCGTATTTATTTCAGAAGAGAAATGCCACTGGGCCTTCGAGGACGTTAAACAATATTGAATGACACCTCCTGTCTTGGCAGCCCCTATCCCAGGGAAATCGTTGATACTTTATACCGCGGCCTTAGATGACTCTCTTGGAGCCCTCTTAGCCCAAGTCAATGATGAGGGTAAAGAAAATGCACTCTACTACTTGAGTCGTCGCCTAATACCGACGGAGATAAGGTATCTACCTATTGAGAAGCATTGTTTGGCGTTAATTTTTGCCGCTCAAAAGCTTAGACATTACATGCTTTCTCATAAGAGTACCCAAATATCAAAATTTAATCCTTTGCAATATTTGATCACCCGACCAACACTCTCCAGAAGTTTAACAAGATGGTCAATGATCTTTTTGCAATTTGATATAACTTTTGTTCCCCTCCGTGCTATCAAGGGACAGATACTAGCAGACTTTCTCGCTGCACACCCACCGCCAGCTGGGTCCCCTCTCAACTATGAGTTACCAGACGAGCAAATACTACAAATGGAATTCTTCAGCACACAACGAAGACAAGTACATCAATGACGCTTCATCAGCCAAAAAAGACAAAGGATTATGCACAGTTATACCAGGAAAAATAGGGATCAGTTTGATCTTTATCACGCCAGATAAGGGTATGTTGAGGTTCTCAAACTGCCCGACAGAGCCGCGCACCAACAATGAAGCTGATTATGAAGTTTTAATCCCAAGATTAGGAATGACAATCTCAATGGATATAACAAACATTGCCATCTATGGCGACTCCCGTCTCGTCATCCAGCAAATTGTTGGAAAATACAGAATTTTTAAACCAAGAATAGCAGAATACCATCAGTACACGATGAAGCTCCTGGAACAGATTCTCGATGTGACTTTCTACCGGATTCCTAGGGGAGATAATGCCCATGCTGACGCTCTAGCAAAACTTGATAACGAAATGACATGTCCCCCGGAGGATTCCATTGAAATCACAGTGCAAGGAAAACAAGTCTTGTCTCAGATTGATCTCGAAACTCTGCACGAGCTTGGAAAAGAAGAAGAAATAAATACCATCGCAGACATCAGTGAAGATTGTCACAAGTCATTAATATAATATTTTCATAATGGAAAGCCTCCAAAAGACAAGTCTGAAGGACACCACACCACAAGGAGGGCCATGTCTTATGCCCTGATGGGAAACGTACTCTAGAGAAGATCATTCGACCAGATGTGGCTACGGTGTTTGAGCAGAGTTGAAGCATAGAATATTGTCAAAGGGGTACATGCCGGATTGTGTGGCGCTCACCAGTCAAGGCCGAAAATAAAAATGAAGATCAAAAGACTTGGCTGTTGTTGGTCAGTAATGATGTCCGACTGCATGGATACAACCAGAAAATGTCACCAATGCTAAGTGCATGGAGTGGTCTTACACCAACCTCCAAATGTGCTACACCCAACTGTTGCCTCGTGGCCATTCGAGTATTGAAGCATGAAAATAATAGGTCCGATAGACTCTCCATCTTCTAAAGGACACAAGTTTATACTTGCCGCTACAAATTACTTCTCCAAAGGGGCAGAGGCAGTACCTTTACGTGAGATTACGACACAACACTGTTGACCTCACTTTTGGTTGAGGTTTAGTTTTTCCTCTTTAGTAGTCTAAGGTCTAGCCATAGGACTTTCCTATTGACTATTCTTAGAAAACTAGATAAGGAACCCTCATCATTAGAAATTATACCCTCTACTCTACTCAACTTGAAGTTCCACTTGTTGGTATCAACCTCTAAGTACTAAGTAGGTGGGATCACTATGGGGGAAACTCAAGATGAGTCACCCTTAAAACAGTTGAGCCTTAAGGTTAAACATGGGTGTTGGTCTGGAGCTAAGGCATTCACTACACTCACTACACTTATCTACACCCACATTCACTCCCAACTCTAAACTCAAATTTCTAGCCTAGAGCCCTTGATCTTTTGGGATACTCATGTAGATGGTCCACTAAACCTACTAGCCATAGGGCTATGGTTTGGCTAAGACCACTATGTAGAGGACCCAAAATGGGGTTTTCACTGGTCCATGGCTTGTTGGTGATGATTGGTACCACAACTATACCGAAATACCCTTGTCCGTATTATTTCAAGTTGGTTTGTGGGGTTGCCCGTAAGAAGCTGTCGGTCGTCGGAATTGAAATCCCGTCGCCCGCTTCGGAAGGACGTTGAAGTATGAAATTAAAATGACCCCATATTTTTCATATTTTAAAAAGAAAGAGCACTGTACCTCAAATCATGTATTTATCCCGAAGAATAAACACGAGACTTGAGGATGAGGCTCGATCAAATAAACTAAGGAAAGTATGACATCCGTTTGATCTGCGGAACCAATATATTGTCCGACAATTTCTCCTATTTAATATAAGGGATTAAATAGGGTTTATATTAAGCTGGGTTCAGACATGCTTCCTATAAGGGCAAGCCCCTATAATTAATTACATCTTAAATGACCAAAGTCACATAAGAAGACTCTCGATAAAAATCAGGAAATATTATCTTCAAGGAATTTTAAAGGGTAGGACACTTTAACGAAATCAGACGTAGAGGTGTGAAAGTGGATTGGTTCAAATTTGGAACATTTTACTGTAGAATCGAAAGGAGGAGGAACTAGGGGATGTCATGAATCCAAAGGAGAATCCAGAGGAGATCCTTAGTGACTTCCCAAACTATCTTAATGTTTGGCTTCAATTTTGAGGAGAAATATTTAAGTGTTTCATCCTGCAAATTTTATTATTTAGGGCTTACATTCGTGTGAAATGATTACACAAATAGCCTGGAAGATGTGAGGATTTAGGTGGTGACAAACGACAATCTCAAAATTCTAAGACGAGTTAGGGCTTATATTGCGTAGCAGGGCTATGCAAAGGCCTAAAGATGATGTGAAGATCTATGTTTCATAAGCAAGCAACCTTGAAATCCTATGGCTTTATTGTTTAAGTCTAAGGAAGGAAGATTGGTGTCGCCGCGACGAGTTTTAGTTATCTAGTGTGTAAATTTATAATTTCAAATCAAGTGGCCCTATGGTTGAAGTTCTTTAAATTTTAGGAGGGCATATTAAAGTTGATTAGAGCGACACCGGTTAGGATCCTACGGTTCCCTCGTTCCGGCACCACTATT
>NW_018228178.1:11563-13508 GCF_001263595.1 Phalaenopsis equestris
GGTGAATTTTATCTTGGTTGATTTTAATTTTGGTTTTGGTTATGGTTATGTGGCTATCCCGATGGGTTTAGGTTTTATTCAGGGTGACATCTTTGTTTAGCATGCAAATTTACAAGTATAAAAGTATAGTATGAATGTACTAGAAGGACAACACTGAAAAACTATAAAAGTGTACCTGGCGAGTCTTCTCGTTCCACCACCTAAAACTTAAAATGCATGTTAAGAAAGTTTATGAAGAGCAAAAAAAGTAAGTCCTGGTGGTTTTCCTAACCCTATGTCATATTTTTGTGAGTCCTTAAAAGTTTAATTAAGGAATATTTCATTGAGCAAAGAATATTAAGTTTAATAGGCCTCTGAGGTATCCAGCATATTAGGAAGGGGAAGCAGGTCCATGCCTCCCTCTTACCAACTGGCGAAAAGCCTCGAGTCCATTTAACCTTATTATGTTGCTTTATAGTTCATCATGTGAATACTTCTATTGCTCAGTGAACATTGAAGTCTCAATTATCCCTAACAAAGAGGTAATTGTCACTTGTGATTTATTTTGAAAATTATGTTGGTGAAGACCCTTAAAGAGGCAAGCTAGTGTACTTAGCCAAATTTTAATCCTAATTGGGCTTAGTGGTGTTTCAAAGATGTTTGATTTAATTATGTTTATTTCTCTAATCCTTATTTAATCAATTTTTGATTTACTATCCGTTTGGGGCAGCTTATTTGGTGTGGAGTTTTGAAAATCCACATAGTCTGTTTGGGTAAACTGCGTTTTGATAGCTAATGTATTTTCAAAACACTGAAAATAACATTTTCACATCGCACCTATCTAAATATGGTGACAGCTTTTTGACAGTGATCTGCCTTTTCCAAAAAAATAAAAAATTTGCATTAGCCACCGCACCTAGCGTATCAGCAGATAATTCAATAAACTGCAGCTGCTTTAAACGGACTCTTAATGATACGAGTAGATTATTCAATAAGCTGCAGCTGCCCCAAACAGACCCTTATAGTCTAAGTCACTACTATGCCCTTAAGACCTAAGTGAGTGTCTTAATTAGTTTTGAAAAGGTTAAGCTTTAGCTGGTCATGATTCATGATTTGAATTTCATTTGAAAATCAATAGGGGTATTAAATTGATTGATTATTGACTTCAAAAGTCATACCTCTAAGCCCTGGGTTCATTTTATTTTAATAAACTTCCAAATTTTAATAATACAGAAATTTATTAACTTATCTTTTCAATTAACAAAGTGAGGTTGGTTTCTACCAATTAACCCCTTGTGTTTCAAACATCCAAATTAAGATCAGAGGTTGCCCATTTCCCTCCTTGAATTAAGCCTAAATGTTAATTAAGGCTAATTTCCAAAATCACACATTTACCCCTAAGACTCTAACACTTCATAACTTTGAAATTTTTATCCTACATCATTCATGGGTCAATTAAGACATCAGGGGAGAAAATGTGATTTTTTGAAAATTTAATTTAATTTATATAATTATTTTCATGCAAAAATACAATTTTTCAAAGAAAATTCCTAACCAGACCAAAGTATATTCTCATCCCTTGAAATGTTTACTGGAGGTAGATCTAGACTAGAGAAGCCTTTGGACCAAATTTCATGATTTTTTGAATTCTCAGTGATTTATTATAATTATTTCAAGTTTTTGGCTATTTGATAAAAATAAA
Organism: Phalaenopsis equestris; assembly: GCF_001263595.1. Taxonomy (NCBI): domain Eukaryota; kingdom Viridiplantae; phylum Streptophyta; class Magnoliopsida; order Asparagales; family Orchidaceae; genus Phalaenopsis; species Phalaenopsis equestris. The sequence goes on from NW_018228178.1 coordinate 13,245, forward strand.
ATATTATAGGAGGTGAAAATAAAGTTTTGTATTTTTGAAAAATCTCTCTAAGGTCAAAGAACTGAGAGGAGTAAACTTTCTATTTATTTGATTTATTGGAATTATTTTAGTGTAAACTCATTTTTTAGCCTTTAAAAATTATTTTTAAGCTTTGAAATTCAATATCTTTATTTAGAAAATTAGGAAAAATATTCTAATTGTTCCTAAGTGATTAGGAAACAATTTAGAATATTTCCATGAGTTTTATTATTTTTGTGATTTTTA
>NW_018228178.1:13942-14512 GCF_001263595.1 Phalaenopsis equestris
TGGACCTTCCAAAATTTTCTTAGGATTTTATAATCAATATGCTAATTTTCATGATTATATTAAAGAAATAATGTGAAATAACTTGAAAAATATGGGTCTCTTTATAGGAAGCTCCTCTGACTTTGAAAACATCAGAGAATACTTTCCCTGATAGAGACTACAATATGCCAAAATTCCAAGCAAAGGTGATGTGCTAATATGCATGGAGAATCAAATGATTAAAAATAGTGTTTAATTACAGTTTTCCTCTGTTCACTGAGCAAGAGGGTATTTATATTTTATTTTTGTGATTTTTTTACGAGAAGTTATGAATTTTCTAAGTTAAGGGTATTTAAATAAATAGGAAAAGCCATATTTATCTATTTAAACTGCGCGTGCCACCTCAACCTACGACGGCTCCAAAGGCATGTGTGGCGTGCTCTGGTTGGAAGCCGCCGTCCACGTAGCTTGCTGACTCAGCCCGTTGTTTATATCCCGAAGCGCTGTCCGGCTTGATCGCCCCCGTCTATTTGATACACACTTGATCAAACGGCTCCCCGTCATCGTCCCCCATAAAATCATTTCGCACCC
>NW_018228178.1:15005-16493 GCF_001263595.1 Phalaenopsis equestris
CCATGGTCGTGGGAGGTGAGTTTTTATAAAAATGGCCATGGGGTGGCTCTCAGGGCCTAAGTTTGGGTGCATTGTGGTGCTTAGGTGGAGTGCAGAGGAGCTCTTCCATTTGATTTGGATGAGCTGGCCTTTAGGGTTGATTTGGGCGAGGTGCCATGGGGGTGGCTCTCAGTTTTGGGCTTTTCCGGCCACTAGGTTGGCCGACCGGCTAGGTGGAGGTGGCTAGGAGCTCAGGGAACCCAGAGGAATCCATCACAGCAATTTAATGCAAATGTGCTTGGATTTGGCAAAGATATCTTAAGCATGTGCATTTTTTGAAGTAAGATCACTTAATTTGGGGAACCTTTGGTCCATGGCTTGATTTAGGTGGTTTCATGTTGTTTGGACTGGTCAATAAGTCCAACTAATGGCTGTGGTGGAGTTAATTTGGTGGCCTTAGGGTGGTTAGGTCACGTTTAGTGGATGGGTTCAAGTGGGTGCAAATGACCAAAACTTGGGTTTCTATTAAGCTAGCCATGTAAATTAGCCCAATTTACTATTGTATTTGGTGTATATGATCATAGGGAATAACATTCGTGAAGGATGGAAGTGGTTTTGAGTCCAATTGGGGGGTCAATTTGAAGGAAGTTTGAACTTTAATCAATTTGGTCATGTTGGGCTAGGCTTGGGTCTAGCTTGGGTTAGCCTTGAGCTAAGTACAAATTCATTGTTATAAATGGTCAATATGGATCTCATGAAGAGTTTTCAACATGAATTAATTTCCAATTTGAAGGTTAAGGCAATCAATTGGGTGAAATTTGGGGACTTAGCCAATTTGGGTCTAAATTTGGGAATTTTGGATTTAGGCCAAAATCAAATGGATTTGAAACTTCACCAAGGTCAATTGATAGGTGATTTTGATGTATAAAATTGTTAAAAATATTTTACAACATTAATTTAGGCCAATTGACTAGGCTATGGGATCAATTTGGTGAGATTAGGTCATATGGTCAAAATTATGGTTTTGACCCAAATTAAAATTGGGCTCAAATCATGGGCCAATTGAGTTTGGATTTGGTTTATTTTGGTAATATAAAAAGTTAATTTGAGTTTAGGATTGGAATTGGGGTCCATTGAGATCAAATTGATGGACATTTGAGTTGGATTGGGTTTTGGTTGAAGATGGTCAAATTGGCCAAATTGGGTCATGAGATAGTTGAGAAAAATGAAATTAGAAATATTTAGGATTTATTGGGGATTTTTTGAGAATTTTTGAAATTTTTGGAATTCTGATCTATGGAAGGGTATTTTGGTAATTTGAGGGTGTTTTAGGGGTAAAAGGCCAAGGTGGGTATTTTGGTAGATTTGAGGTACCAACCATCACCAACAAGATATGAACCAATTACCAGTGAGAACCCCATTTTGGGTCCTCTACATGGTGGTCTTAGCCAAACCATAGCCCTAGGGCTAGTAGGTTTAGGGGACCATCTACATGAGTATCCCAAAAAG
>NW_018228178.1:16523-16819 GCF_001263595.1 Phalaenopsis equestris
AGTTCAGGGTTGTGAGTGATTGTGGGTGCAGATAAGTGCAGTGAGTGCCTTAGCTCCAGACCAACACCCAAGGTCAACCCTAAGGTCCAGCAATCCTAAGGGTGACTCATCTTGAGTTTCCCCCACAGTGACCCCACCTACTAAGTATTTATGGGTTGAGACCAACATGTGACACTTCAAGTTGAGTAAAGAAAAGGGAAAATTTTTAATTGTGAGGGTTTCATGTCTAGTTTTCTAGGAATAGTCAACAGGAAAAGTCCTATGGGTAGACCCTAGGCTACTAATAGGCTACTAAA
>NW_018228178.1:16879-21661 GCF_001263595.1 Phalaenopsis equestris
CCCAATAGGTGTGGTGTGCTGGGAAAGCACACCGCGCGTATTGGCATTGTGGCGTTGACTAACGAGATCAAAAAAATCCAATACAAATTCCTAAGTCAACAGACCAGGAAGTATGTGTAGAGTTGTGTGTGTGATTTGTTTCTGCCAGGGAATCAGCAGGTGATCGTCTGGCTGAAATCAAGGAGTAGAGACTCTCGCTGGGGATTGGAGAGTGAATTTTGAGTTATAAAATTTCAGGTATTTATAAAGGATGGGAAACAGTATGTAAGTGCTGACCCCGAGGTGGGCATTGAAATTTGGGTATCAATCCCGAAAGAGAGAGAGAGAGAGAGTCGTAGGACTAATTCGGAAATGAGAATTGAAATGTAGGTTAATTCTCAAAAGAAAATGTCGGAATGTAAGGAACAACCTTGAATGTAAAGAATCAGAAACGTAGGACTGATTTGGAAATGAGAATTGAAATGTAGGTCAATTCTCAAAAGAAAATGTCGGAATGTAAGGATCGATCTCGAATGTAAAAAATCAGAAATGTAGGACTCATTAAGAAATGAGAATTGAAATGTAGGTCAATTCTCAAAAGAAAGTGTCGGAATGTAAGGACAGAAACCAAACATAAAGAATCAGAAATGTAGGACTGATTCAGGAATAAGAATTGAAATGTAGGTATATTCTCAAAAGAAAGTGTCAGAGTGTAAGGACTGGCCCCAAACATAAAGAATCGGAAATGTAGGATTGATTCAGAAATGGGAATTGAAATGTAGGCCAATTCTCAAAAGAAAGTGTCGGAATGTAAGGACCGACCTCGAATGTAAAGAATCAGAAATGTAGGACTGATTCGGAAATGAGAATTGAAATGTAGGTCAATTCTCAAAAGAAAGTGTCGGAATGTAAGGTCCGACCTCAAATGTAAAGAATCAGAAATTTAGGATTTATTCGGACGCGAGAATTGAAATGTAGTTCAATTCTCAAAAGAAAGTGTCGGGAAACCGACCTCGAATTTAATGAATAAAAAATGTAGCACTGATTGAGAAATGAGAATTGAAATGTAGGTCAATTCTGAAAAGAAAGTGCCAGAATGTAGGGACTGACCTCAAATGTAAAGAACCAGAAATGTAGGACTGATTTGGAAATGAGAATTGAAATGTAGGTCAATTCTCAAAAGAAAGTGTTGGAATGTAAGGACCGACCTCGTGTAGGACTGATTCAAAAATGAGAATTGAAATGTAGGTCAATTCTCAAAAGAAAGTGTTGGAATGTAAGGACGGACCCCAAATGAAAAGAATCAGAAATGTAGGACTGATCCAGAAATGAGAATTGAAATGTAGGTCAATTCTTAAAAGAAAGTGCCGGAATGTAAGAACCGACCTCGAATTTAAAGAATAAAAAATGTAGGACTGATTAAGAAATGAGAATTGAAATGTAGGTCAATTCTGAAAAGAAAGTGTCAGAATGTAGGGACTGACCTCAAATGTAAAGAACTAGAAATGTAGGACTGATTTGGAAATGAGAATTGAAATGTAGGTCAATTCTCAAAAGAAAGTGTTGGAATGTAAGGACCGACCTCGTCAAATGTAAAGAATCAGAAATGTAGGACTGATTCAGAAGTGAGAATTGAAATGTAGGTCAATTTTAAAAAAAAAATGTCTGAGTGTAAGGATCGACCTCAAATGTAAAGAATCAGCAATGTAGGACTGATTCAGAAATGAAAATTGAAATGTAGGTATCAATTCTCAAAAGAAAGTATCGGGATGTAAGGACTGAGCTCAAATTTAATGAATCATAAATGTAGGACTGATTCAGAAGTGAGAATTGAAATGTAGGTCAATTCTCAGAAGAAAGCGTCGGAATGCAAGGACAGGCCTCGAATGTAAAGAATCAGAAATGTAGGACTGATTCAGAAATGAGAATTGAAATGTAGGTCAATTCTCAAAAGAATGTGTCAGAGTCGGAGTGTAAGGGTCGACCTCGAATGTAAAGTATCAGAAATGTAGGACTGATTTTGAAATGAGAATTGAAATGTTGGTCAATTCTCAAAAGAAAGTGTCGGAATGTAAGGACCAACCCCAAACGTAAAGAATCAGAAATGTAGGACTGATTCAGAAATGAGAATTGAAATGTAGGTTAATTATCATATCAATTTAAAGATGTGAGAATTGAAACGTAAGTATCAATTCAAAGATGTGAGAATTGAAATGTAAATATCAATTCAAGGATATGAGAATTGCAATGTAAGTATCAATTTACGGCTGTGAGAATTAGGATTTAGGTACTGATTTGAAGATGTGATTTGAAACTTACAAAGAGCCTGTGGTGTTGAATTTGCAGTAGTGTATTATGTGAGAAGGTTGATTATGAAGAAGATTTATAGAGCTTTGTGTAGTTATGTGCAGGATGTGAAATTCTACGAGGATGTGCATGGAGTTAGTATAGATAACGATGGTTGTGCTGCACGCACAAAGAGTAGGAAATTCCAAAAACGGAATTATCCACTCAACAGGTTTGTTTTATTTTCTTATTATTTTTATCACAATTTAATTTTTCAAAATGTGTTCTTAAAGTTTTAATTTTTATTGGTTGATTTTAAAAGAAATTTGTTTTGTTATTCACTCATTTATGATTATCTTTTATTCGTGTTTCATTTATTTTTGAAGATTTGTTGTTTCGTTCTTTGTTCATTTGATCTCTGAACCATTGCATGGTTTGCGGCTTTCATCCATCGCACAAAAAGGCAATTGACAAAAAGGCAATTGACAAAAAGGCACAACTTGAGAAAATTTTCCATTAATCTGCTTCAATAAAGATGCTACAGATCAAACATAGGCTAATTCCTCGAAAAGGGTACATCATGTAATACATGCTGAAATACATTGAGAGTCGTCTCAAGATATGAGTACATCATAGACTGATTACATCAAATACATGTCATGCTGGTAAAAGAAAGCAAGTGAATCCTCTGCGTTTGGTATATTGAGCTCTTGATCAAGCAGACGTTCTGAGTTATGCTCCAGGATAAGGGTTCCCTTCGCATGTATTCAGAGGTACAACCTTATCATAGCTTGTAAGGAAATAGTTCCTCCAATTCTGGGTCCTGCTGGAATCCATATGGTGTTTTACTATCATCCATCCTGCGGAAGGTTACAGACACCCTACGGTGCCGTACTCCTGGAATGCAGTGCTTGGCAATGTCTGCACCATTGCCCTTTAGGTGAACCAACTGGAAGAGGAATCTCCACAGCTCGTCCGAATTCACGAGGGCCGATTACATCGATTTCTTTTCCAAACAAAATATTGCTCTTACTCATGAATGAGACCTTGCAGAATTGACTTACAAAGTCATGATGGTCTTTGGTGCTTGAAGTGACGCTATAGATGCAAAATGTTGCAGTTCGGGCATTCTACAAACGCGCTCGTGACTGATGTCCCAGCTGGTACCTCAATGTTGCATGTTGGGCAACCTCTGCATAAGATATCTAGGACTGGGGGCACATCTGATCCTGTCACAAATCCTGACTCTTCATCTGTAGTGGGCAGGCTGGCAGAAGTCTCTCTCAGATTTGGATCATAAATATGTCCCTCAGGAACAAGGGTAAGAAAACTGCTCACGTCTCTTTGGCACTTGCGCTCTTGTCGCAGAAAGGCTCTCTGTTTCTTTCAGCTTGCATTTCTGCATTGCGTCTTGCGGAGTGGAGTATTTGGTAGTTGTTCACTATGGGCGGATATTAAGCCCCTTGCTGGAGTAGCTATCATGGAGGGCAGTCAGCTGGGCCCCTCCATCGGATCTTGTTCTTTACGTGGCGCATCGTCTTGAGTGGTCACCCTCAACAGTGAAGGCAGTCCCTTCTTTTCTTCATGGCTGACTACGTCTATTAGAGGACCATCGTAGTCCATATCAATCTGATTGAAATCCATGTTAAAATCTATGACACCTTCTTGTGGTGTCATCTCTTCATTCAGTGCAAGGTTCCAGCCGTCCTGGAAGGCAAATATTAGCCTCTGTCCTGACATTTTTTCTTCAGACGATAGAAAGAAACGTCAGTGGGCCGAAGTTTGGCATGAACAAGAACAAAACAGAGTATCCATTAAAGTAGATTTTAGTTTGTTTTGGTGAAAAGGATTACTCATTTTATGTGTGAGTTTTGTTTAATTTAATAGAATATTTAAATTCAAAAGTAGAAAGTAGAAAGGAGAAAATTTGAAGTTTAAAATTTCTTTCTCAAAATTTTCATTATGTTGAGGTTAATTACAAAATTTAGACTCGGTCAAAGAGATATGGCCATATCGATAACCCTAAAACAATCAAAGTTTCAAAGTTTCAAAGCAAGCAAAGGCAAGCGGAAGTAGGCGACATCAGGCTGCGTAATAAGTTTTCAGTTATCGTCCATTTATCGGTAACATGGGTCTTTCACCCCGGATGTCCACTAACTGGTAGGCTCCCCCTGCATAAATCTCAATGACAAATGGTCCCTCCCAAGTTGGCTTGAACTTCCCACCTATTTTGTGGCGAGCAAGAATAGGTCTTTTGAGCACAAGTACGAGGTCACCAATTTTGGATGTCCTTGGGCGGACCAATTTGTCATGGGCTTGTACCATCTTTGCCTGGTAGAGCTCGAAATATTGTTGTGCTTCTAGTCATTTTCCCTCAGGACTCTCCAGTTCTTCAAGTATGAGTTTTGCGCTTTCTTCCGTTGTGAGTTGGTTGGCAACGACGATTCTAAGAGACGGTGTCTGGATTTCTAGCGGTAGCACGACCTCGGGGCCGCACACCAGCCTATAAGGTGTACA
>NW_018228178.1:23512-25578 GCF_001263595.1 Phalaenopsis equestris
GACTCAAGTAGTAGAGAGCATTTTCTTTTCCCTCCTCATTGACTTGGGCTAAGAGGGCTCCAAGAGAGTCATCCAAAGCCGCGGTATAAAGTATCAATGGTTTTCCTGAGATAGGGACTGCCAAAACAGGAGGTGTCATTAAATATTGTTTAACATCCTCAAAGGCCCGCTGGCATTTCTCTTCCCAAATAAATTTGGCGTCCTTTTTTATTAATGCTGAGAAAGGCTGACACCTACCTGAGAGATTGGAAATAAAGCGTCACATATATGCCAACTTCCTCTGGAAGGAACGTAGCTGTTTCAAGGTTTTAGGGGGAGGTATTTCCAAGATAGCTTTGATCTTATCTGTGTCAATCTTGATTCCTCGATGATGGACAAAGAATCCTAAAAATTTCTCAGAGGTGACGCCAAAGACACACTTTAAGGGATTCATTTTAAGTTCATATCGTCATAACCATTCAAACACGATCCTTAAATCCTATAAATGGTCTATTTTTTGTTTACTTTTGATGACCAGATCATCCATGTAGCATTCTATTTGATTTTGAATGAGGTCGTCAAAAATCTTCGTCATTGCACGCTGATATGTTGCTCCGGCATTCTTTAGGCCGAACGACATCACTGTGTAGCAGAAGATTCCAATCGGTATTCTGAAAGCGGTAAGTGCTGCATCCTCGAGAGCCATCTTAATTTGGTTGTATCCCGACGATCCGTCCATGAAAGAGAAATCTCATGTGTTGAAGCGATGTCCACCATCATTTCCGGTATAGGTAGTGGAACTCATCTTTTGGACATACTTTGTTCAAATCTCTGAAGTCGACCCAAACACGGATCTGTCCATTTTTCTTCTTAACAGGTACAATGTTAGCCAACCATGTGGGGTACTGCTCTTCCTTAACAAAGTTGGCGTCTATCAACTTTTTTCACCTCGGTGATGACTTGTTGTTCTATTTCGAGATGCATTCTCCTTGGAGCTTGTTTTACTGGGGTTATATTATTGTCCACCCCAAATTTATGGACTGCAACCTCTGCTGACAGTCCTGACATTTCATCGTAGCTCCAGGCAAAACAATCATTGAATTCTGTTAATAGTTTGACCAGTTCTGCAGATTCTTCATCATTGAGTAAAGAACTTATAAAGAGAACTTATAAATGTAGGCCGGGGTCGTTCTTCAGTCCTGTGGTTAATCTCTTTCAGTTCATCGACAGTGGATTTAATTTCTTCCTCAAATTCTGGCGGAGCATCTTCTATAGGTTGATCAGTAGAGTCATCCTCCACATCAAGGCAATCCTCTTCTGACTCCTTAGTAACAACCATGCAAAATTCAGAATCATCGACTGGTCCAACCGTACCAAATTCGAGACCTTCTCTTGAATTAGGAGCTTGTTTTTTAGTATTCCATAGTTTTTTAAAAGTTGAAATTTATCTTTTGGCATTTGTTTCGGTAAATGTCCCTGTTGAATTAACTTTTGAACACAAGGCAAGAAGTAACCAAATGGTAATTCCATTAATTCATTAGAATCAACATCCAAATTTACATGTTTTTTAAGCTCAGTAAAGGTAGAAGCACAATAAAATTTGATCTGTTTTGAACCAACACTATGGACTTCCTTGACCTCTAAACTGTCGACTATTTGAGAGAGAATCAGAGTGAGGGTCATAATATTCACATAGTGGTTTATCAGATCATACATTGTTTCATATTCATTCCTCTCTGTATCTTCTAGGGATATATCACACTGAGGTCTTTTCTGCTTTGTGATCATTATTTCATCTTCAGAACTATTTTCATCAGCAATGTTGATAGTTGGCCTAGTCCGTTCAACAATTAAATTGATCTTTCCTCGTCCGCGTCCCTGGCCTCAACCTCGGGTGCATGAACTAGAAGAACCTCCACCAACTAGTCGTAGGGGAGTGGTAGAAGGTTGTTGAAGCGGAGTTGTATGGCCTCCTTTTTGTGATTCTTTTGTACCTTCATCTTTATTTGTCAAAATCTCGCGTGAGAAGAAAATCTTCTTTTGAGGCGCATAGTAGGCAACATCTTCATGGATACCAACTTCATGCA
>NW_018228178.1:26991-27917 GCF_001263595.1 Phalaenopsis equestris
ATTGACTCAGCTGAAATCATGTTTATGGAACCTTTTTCAGGTTCTTTCAAATACTCCTTCGAGATTGTTATATTCTCTTCCTTGAGGTTCTTCTCAAGCCAGTCTTTAAATATGAAACACTTGTCTATAGTGTGCCCAAGCAATCGGTGGTACAGGTAATAAATTGGTTCATTCCTCTTATCCACCTATTCGGCTTTCTTTGGATTAGGCAGTTTGAATTCTTTTTTCTTCATCAAGCTTTTGAATCTCTTAGGTACAACTTCATCTTTGAAGGAGTAAACAACTTTTTGTTGCTCTAACAGGGATATTCTCTTACCCGCTGTTCGAGGTGATCCCTCCTGAGACGGCCGTTGGTTGGATTGACTGCTCTGTTTCTGAGGGTACTGTGAGGAAGACTGACGATGATCTTCTGCATCTATCTTTATCGGTTGCTTTCCTTTGTCGACAGTTGTGACTACCCCTGATTTCTTTTCGAACACTCTGGTCACCTTATCCTTTTCATGTGGCTCCATGAGCTTCATATCTTCTTGAAGACTGCTGGCTTTACTGAGTAGCTTCTCCAAGGATTTGATGGTGAGTCCCTTAAGCATGAAAGATACTGGCCCATGAATGCTTTTGAGTAGCTTGATGTTCCTGTAGCTGAGGTTCACATTTCATGTTAAGGTTTCTCCACCTCAAAATATAGTCTGTCAAGGTTTTACTAGGCTTTTGCTTCTCCATCATGAGCTCTCCAATAGACACATGATGCTGCGCCCCAGCAAATCTTTTCACAAATAACTGCTCCAACTCAGAAAATGTTTTAACTAACCCGTTGAGCATGTCAGCGTACAAGTTAAAAGCAATCCTTGACAAGCTGCTGATGAAGTGCTAACAGAGTACAGCTTCGCTATACCTCGTGTTGCCACAATTGGCTCGAAAATGTGCTA
>NW_018228178.1:27927-29679 GCF_001263595.1 Phalaenopsis equestris
TATGTGCTATCTGGGATTTCCAGTCCCATTGAATATCTTGAAGTTAAGGTGACAAAACCCTTGGGGAAAGGGACGGCATCAAACTCCTCTGGGTAAGGTCTACCCTTTAATCTACCCTTTAGAATTAATGCACCGCCCTTAGACTGGGCTAAGGCATCTCGTACTTATTCAACCATTTGCTTGAACTCTTTTTCTGGCATGGCACCTGATGGAGAATCCTTCTTTGGTTGTTCTTCTTTATCTTCCGAAGTAGCCGCCCTTCTTTCATCTGTAATGTGTATGATTTCTGGTTGATTAACCTTTGGAGAAGTCAATCTTGGTGCTTGTGATTGCCCCTAAATGGTGGCCTTTTCTCTAGTATTCAAACTTGCTCATCCCTTAGGAGAACAGCCCTACGCAGTTAATCTACGGTGTTCTCTTCGGTGTGAGGTTGAGCTTCGCGCGCAGATATCGTGGCTCTGGTTTTGATTACATGGACATCCATGAAATCTTCCTCAAAGTAATCATTGTAATCAAAATTTTCATCATCGCTATCAACGGAAACTCTGTGTTCCTGAGCTAACTCAGAAATCTCAATCCTGAGTTTCTTAGCATTCTCTTCAATTGTTGATTCCTTGATAGCTTTAGGAACTGGAGGACCATGATGGACATCCTCTATTTGTTCCTCCATCTCGCTGGCAATTGTTGCAATGATGTCAGATATTTCAGACACTAGTTTTACTTTTTGTTATCCTGTCTTGCAAGCTCACTGAACAGTATCGGTGCAGTAACCTTGGGTACCCATACCCTCTTCTTCTTTGACGATGCTGCCTCGGGATGGGACGTCTTAGTAGAGACATCGGTATGTCGAGGGAAGGTATGCTACCCGTGGTGTAGACCAGCTACAGTGTCAGGTAATCGTCTTGTCTTTCTTTCTGTGATTGTAGGAATGACTGGTAAACTTCTATAAACTTCTCGAACCCAGTCTTGACTTAACCAACCAGTGACCTGCGGTCCCGGTGGTGACTATAGCAGTATCAACTCGGTTTCCCAAATGCAACCAGACGGGAACACGGGTAGGTGACTTTACAGTCGACCTACGAGATTCTCTAGCGGACTTAATATCCTTCAAATTTTCATTCTTCATATGAGGGGAAATTGCACGTCCCACTCATTTAAGTAATTTACTAACAAAACATCCTTCTTTAGTAGCAAGCCTTCTGAAGACTGCACTAACTCGGGTGATGGGGTTGAATTTCTTTCCCTCCTGACCATGTCCATGAGATGATGGGAATGCAGCAACAATCTTCCGGATATTCTCATATCCATCAGTATCTGTCAGAGAATGGAATCTACTCCCTCGTAGGAGTGGGTAAATTTTTGGTAATACCTCTTCAACTTGATGAGGCTCCTCCTCATCAGATGTGTTCTCAAGAGTCTGGGCTTTGATGGCCCTACGAATTCTCCTATTACGGTTCCTCCTTTATGGTAAAGTCCTTGAGCCTGACCCAATCGCAAACACAGGTGGCGGAACAGTTAATCCTTCAATCGAATCTTCAATGACCATCACTTCTTTTCCCTTAGCAGTAGCAGGGATAGCAGGCTTGATAGGGCTTGATGACAACAGCTTTAGCCTTCTTGCAGGCAGGGAAGTCCTGAAGGCAGTTCAAACTAAATTCTGCAGATGGTTCTTGTATTTTTAGGGTAGCGATCTTCATTACCACGAATGAGGCTTTCTCGAGGATAACCTCGAGGTCTTCAAATCAAGCTCCA
>NW_018228178.1:29904-30118 GCF_001263595.1 Phalaenopsis equestris
GGTGTAAAATTTAATTAATATTTCAAAGTGCGCGCAGCACAACACGATTTGGTTTAATTTACGAAGTAGCAAACCAAATGTGGAAGGGAGATGTGAAAAAAAAATCATTTTTTTAGGACCCAGTGTGGGACCCAGTTCGTGGCAGAAAATGTCAAGATGGAATTAGTCCACCGACACACCTATTGGGGGCCTGACCCCACATAAAAAATTTAAA
>NW_018228178.1:30274-31968 GCF_001263595.1 Phalaenopsis equestris
ATGTGTGAAGATAATATTTCTTGATTTGTATGGAGATAAAAGCATGTCCCCAGCGGAGTTGCCAGAAGCTGTCGGTGTTATTTCAGGTTAGTTTGTGGAGTTGCCCGTAAGAAGCTGTCGGTCGCCGGAATCGAAATCCCCTCGCCCGCTTCGGAAGGACGTTGAAGTATGAAATTAAACTGACCCCATATTTTTCAGAGTTTAAAATGAAAGTGCACTGTACCTCAAATCCTGTATCTATCCCGAAGAATAAACACAAGTCTTGAGGATGAGGCTCCATCCAATAAACTAAGAAAAGTATGACGTCCGTTTGGTCTGCAAAACCTTTGTATTTGCCGACAAGTTCCCCTATTTAATATAAAGGATTAAATAGGGTTTATATTAAGCTGGGTTTGGACATACTTCCTATAAGGGCAAGCCCCTATAGTTACCGTAAATGACAAAAGTGCACCTCCGAGGGATTCCCGATCATGTAATAGAGACATCTTATTTTAGTTAAAGTTGTGGTTTTGTGTGATGTTTGTTATTAAATTTTGAGTTGTTTTATATTTTGAATGTTGTGGCAGTGAGTTTTATCTTAGTTGATTTTAGTTTTTATTTTGGTTTTAGTTTTGTGGCTATCCTAATAGTTTTAGTTTTCATACAGGGTGATATCGTTGTTTAGCATGCAAATTTGCAGGTATAAAAGTACAGTATCAAAGTACAAGAATGAGAATGTTGAAAACTGTAAAAGTGTACCTGGCGAGTCTTCTCGTTCTACCACCTGAAACTTAAAATGCATGTTAAGGCAGTTTATGAAGAGCAGGAAAGGTAAAATTTTGGTAATTTTCTTAACCCTATGTCATATCTTGGTGAGTCCTTTTAAAAGTTTAATTAAGGATGATTTCATTGAGCAAAGCATATTAAGTTTAATAGGCCTCTAAGGTATTCAACAAGTTAGGAAGGGGAAGCAGGTCCATGCCTCCCTCTCACCAACTGGTGAAAAGACTCGAGTCCATTTGAAATTATTATGTTGCTTAATGGTTCATCATGTGAATACTTCAAATGCTCAGTGAACATTGATGTCTTAATTATCCCTAAGAAAGAGGTAATTGTCACTTGTGATTTAATTTGAAAATTATGTGGGTGAAGACCTTTAAAGAGGCAAGCTAGTGTACTTAGCCAACTTTTAATCCTAATTGGGCTTAGTGGTATTTTGGTTATGATTATGTGGCTATCCTAATGGTTTTAGTTTTCATGCAGGGTAACATCTTTATTTAGCATGCAAATTTGCATGTATAAAACTAACAATATGAAAGTACGAGAAGGACAACGCTAAAAAACTGTAAAAGTGTACATGGCGAGTCTTCTCGTTCCACCACCTGAAACTCAAAATGCATGTCAAAACATTGTTAAGATAGTTTATGAAGAGTAGGAAAAGTAAGTCCTGGTGGTTTTCCTAACCCTATGTCATATTTTGGGGAGTCCTTAAAAGTTTAATTAAGGATGATTTTATTGAGCACAAAATATTAAGTTTAATAGGCCTCTGAGGTATCCAACAAGTTAGGAGGGGGAAGCAGGTCCATGCCTCCCTCTCACCAACTGGTGAAAAGACTCGAGTCCATTTGAAATTATTATGTTGCTTAATGGTTCATCATGTGAATACTTCAAATGCTCAGTGAACATTGATGTCTTAATTATCCCTAAGAAAGAGG
>NW_018228178.1:32492-35183 GCF_001263595.1 Phalaenopsis equestris
ATTAAGACATCAGAGGAGAAAATGTGATTTTTCAAAATTTAAGTTAATTTATATAATTATTTTAATGCAAAAATAGGATTTTTCAAAGAAAATTCCTAACTTGACCGAGGTAAATTCTAATCCCTTGAAATGTTTACTGAAGGTAGACCTCAACCAAAAAAACCTTTGAACCAAATTTCATGATTTTTTAAATTCTCTATGATTTATTAGAATTATTTCAAGTTCTCAGCTATTTATTTTAGGTGGTGAAAATTAAGTTTTGTATTTTTGAAAAATCTTTCTAAGGTCAAAGAACTCAGAGGAGCAAACTTTATATATATTTTTTATTTTTATTTGATTTATTGGAATTATTTTATGTAAACTCATTTTTTAGGCTTTAAAAATTATTTTTAAGCTTTGAAATTCAATATCTTTATTTAGAAAATCAGGAAAAATATTCTAATTGTTCCTAAGTGATTAGGAAACAAATGAGAAAATTTTCATGAGTTTTATTATTTTTGTGATTTTCATGGATTCTTTAATTATTTAAATATTTAAAATAGGCCAAAAATCAAGTTTTTATTCTAAATATAGTTTTATTTTTATAAAATATCCCTGATCACAGAGAAAAAATAAAACTAAGTTTCATAATTTTTTGAGTTATATTTTAATTTTTAAAAATCATTTAAATGCCAAGAGTGATATTTATCTTTAAAAATCAATTTAAACTGTCAAATGAACTCAAAATATTTTGAAATTTTTATGATGAGTTCTTTGGATCATAAATCATAGTGGAGATAAAAAATCAAGTCAATTAGATGTTTAAATCTTTCAAAATTAATTATCTTAGTGATTTAGTGATTGTAAAATTTAAGAAAATTTTAAATGTCCTGACCCATGAAATTATTTCCAAAGGTTTCTCTAGTCATGGTGGACCTTACAAAATTTTCTTAGGATTTTATAATCAAAATGCTAATTTTTATAAATTGGACAATACTTCCCCTGATAGAGGCTGCAATATGCGAAAATTCCAAGCCAAGGTGATGTGCTAATATGCATGGAGAATCAAATGATCCCAAACAAAGTTTAATTAATTAAAAATAAAATATGCATAAAATAGACTTGAAATTTAATCCTCATTGTTCTCCTCTGTTCACTAAGCAAGGGGGTATTTTTATTTTATTTTTGTGATTTTTTTACACAAAGTTATGAATTTTCTAAGGGTATTTAAATAAATAGGAAAAGCCCTATTTATCTATTTAAACTGTGCGTGCCACCTCAACCTACGACAACTTCGAAGGACTGCGCGGTGTGCTTTGGTTGGAAGCCCCCGTCCACGTAGCTTGCTGACTCAACCCACTATTTATATCCCGAAGTGCTGTCCGGCTTGATCTCCCCAGTCTATTTGATACAAGCTCGATCAAACGGCTCCCCGTCATCGTCCCCGATAGAATGATCCCGTACCCGTCCACACTATTTCCCTAGACTCAACCAAATCACTTTGGGTTTGATCTTATGAACTCGTCTAAGTAAGAAGAACACAACCATATGGTTAATGTACCATAAAATCAAGCTTAAGTAAATGGGGAATCAAAATAAGCTTCGGAGAAGGAGAAGTTTTATACCTTTGTTCTGAGAAGGGAGTCTTCGATCAGAGGTGCTCAACACGTTTGTTGGGGTCCAAGGAGACTAGGGATTGAGTCCCTGATATTGTTGTAAGGCCTAGGTATGAATTCGACCAAGCTCGATTTCAGGTGTTGGTCTAGAGCTATGGTAGAGGCTCTGTGGAAGGGGGATTTGATGGGGATTTAGTTTCTTTCACTGCCGTGAAGGTGTGGGTGAAGTTAATTTGAGTTTGGTGGACTGTGGAGGTGTATTGGGTTCTATCTTGGTTTCCGGCAGGGTTTCGAGCTCAAAATTGAGCTCCGACAATAGAAATGGGTGAAGAGAAATGATTGGGACACACTGAGGGGATCTTAGAGAAGCTCTGTGTGAAGTTTGGAGAGGCCTCTCTGAGAAAATTTCAGTACACCTCTCATGATTGTGAGAGGTGAGTTTTTATAAAAATGGTCATGGGGTAAAAAATGGCCATATGGTGTCTCTCAAGGCATAAGCTTGGGTGCATTGTGGTGCTTAGGTGGAGGGCAGAGGAGCTCCATCACTTGATTTGAATGAGCTGGCCTATAGGTTTGATTTGGGTGAGGTGTCATGAAGGTGGCTCTCAGTTTTGGGTTTTTCCAGCCACTAGGTTGGTTGACCGGCCAGGGGGAGGTGGCTAGGAGCTTAGGGAACCCAGAGGAATCCATCACTACAATTTAATGCAAATGTTCTTGGATTTGGCAAAGATATCTTAAGCATGTGCATTTTTGGAAATAAGATCCCTTAATTTGGGGAACCTTTGGTCACGGATTTATTTAGGTGGTTTCATGGTGTTTGTACTGGTCACTAAGTCCAACTAATGGCTGGGGGGGGGGTGATTTTGGCTATGGGGTCATTAATTTGGTGACTTTGGGGTGGTTAGGCTAATTTTAGTGCATGGGTCCAATGAGGGTGCAAACGACCAAAACTTGGGTTTGGGATAAGCTAGCCATGTGAATTGGCTCAATTTATTATTGGCCAAATTGACTATTTCATTTGGAGTATATGATCATAGGGAACAACTTTGGTGAAGGATGGAAGTGGTTTTGAGTCCAATTGGGGGGTCAATTTGAA
>NW_018228178.1:35598-36843 GCF_001263595.1 Phalaenopsis equestris
CAAGTCATGGACCAATTTAGTTTGTATTTGGTTTAGTTTGGTCATATCAAAAGTTAATTTGAGTTTAGGATTGGAATTTCGGTCCATTGAGATCAAATTGATGGACATTTGAGTTGGATTTGGGGAAATTTGGGTCTTTAATGGGCATTTTGGGGATTTTGGTTGACGATGGTCAAATTGGCCAAATTGGGTCATGAGGTAGTTGAGAAAAATGAAATTAGAAATATTTGGGATATATTGGGATTTTTTGGGAATTTTTGGAATTGTGAGCTATGGAAGGGTATTTTGGTAATTTGGGGTGTTTTAGGGTTACAAGGCCAAGATGGGTATTTTGGTAGATTTGAGGTACCAAACATCATTTTGGGTCCTCTACATAGTGGTCTTACCCAAACCATAGCCTTAGGGCTAGTAGTTTTAGGGGACGATCTACATGAGTATCCCAAAAGATCAAGGGACCTATGCTAGAAATTTGAGTTCAGGGTTGTGAGTGATTGTGAGTGTAGATAAGTGTAGTGAGTGCCTTAGCTCCAGACCAACACCCTGAGTTTCCCCCACAGTGACCCCACCTACTAAGTATTTAGAGGTTGAGACCAACATGTGGCACTTCAAGTTGAGTAAAGAAGAGGGTAGAATTTCTAATGGTGAGTGTTCCATGTCTAGTTTTCTAGGAATAGTCAACAGGAAAAGTCCTATATCTAGACCCTAGGCTACTAAAGAGGAAAAACTAAACCTCAACCGAATATGAGGTCAACACCCATCTTGGCCTTTTGTCCTTAAAACACCCCCAAATTACCAAAATACCCATTATGGACCCAAAATTCCAAAAATTCCCATAAAATTCCAATAAATCCTAAATATTCCTAATTTCATTTTTCTCAGCTATTACATGACACAATTTGACCAATTTGACCATCTTTAACCAAAACCCCCAAATTTGCATTCAAGGGCCCAAATTGCCCCAAATCTAATTCAAATGTCCATCAATTTGACCTCAATTTCACATCAATTTCAATCCTAAAATGAAATTCACTTTTGATATGATTTAATTAAACCAAATCCAATCTCAATTGGTCCATGACTTGAGTCCAATTTTGATTTGGGTCAAAACCCCAATTTTGACCATATGACCTAATCTTACCAAATTGAACCCATAGCCTAGTCAATTGACCCAAATTAATGTTTTAAAATCTTTATAACATTCCTATACATCAAAATCAACCATCAATTGACCTTAGTGAAGCCTCA
>NW_018228178.1:37289-38709 GCF_001263595.1 Phalaenopsis equestris
TTATTTCCAAAAATGCACATGCTTAAGATATCTTTGCCAAATCAAAGCACATTTGCATTAAATTGTTGTGATGGATTCCTCTAGGTTCCCTGAGCTCCTAGCAACCTCGCTCTGGCCGGCTGGCCGGCTTAGTGGTCGAAAAAGCTCAAAACCAAGAGCCACCCCCATGACACCTCACCCAAATCAAACTAAGAGGCCAACTCATCCAAATCAAATTGAAGAGCTCCTCTCCCCTCCACCTTAACACCACATTGCTCCCAAACTTGTGCCCTGAGAGCCACCCCATGGCAATTTTTATAAAAACTCATCTCCCACGGCCTTGGGAGGTGTGCTGAAATTTTCCTAGAGAGGCCTCACCAAACTTCACACAGATCTTCCCTAAGACCCCCCTTAGTGCATTCCGACCATTTTCCCTCACCCATTCCCATTACCGGAGCTCAATTTTGAGCTTGAAACCTTGCCGGAAACCAGTACAGAACCCAACACACCTCCACCCTCCACCAAACTTCAATTGCTTGTGCCCACACCTTCACAACATCAAGAGAAGACAAAGCCCAACCCTATAAAATCCCCCTCCCACAGAGCCTCTACCATAGCTCTAGGCTAACACCCAAATCCGTCCGTGATCGAATTCCTACTTATGCCTTACATCAAGATAAGGGACTTAATCCCTAGCCTCCTTGGACCCCAAAAAATGCGCCGAACCCCTCTGATCGAAGCTTCACTTCTTAGAGCAAAGGTATAAAACCTCACCTCATCCCGAGCCTATTTTGATTTTCCATTTAATTAAGCTTAATTTAATTACATGATTACCATATGGATAGGTTCATCTCACTTAGAAGAGTCCATAGGATCAAACCCAAGGTGATTTGGTTGAGTCTAGGCTGAGATCTTAGGGTTTTAGTGTGGACGGTCACGGGATCATTCTATCGGGGACGATGACGGGTAGCCGTTTGATCGCGTGTGTCTCACATGAATGGCCAAGATTGAGTTGGACGACGCCTCGGGACATAAACAGCGAGCCGAGTCAGCAATCCCGATCATATTTTATCCCGATCAAATTTTACCCAAAAGTTGAGAGTTTAGAGGTCAAGGAAGTTCGTAGTGGTGGTTCAAACCCGATCAAATTTTACCGTGCTTCTACCTCTAGTGAGCTTGAAAAACATGTAAATTTGGATGTTGATTCTAATGAATTAATGAAATTGCCTTTTGGTTACTTCTCGCCTTATGTTCAAAAGTTAATTCAATAGGGACATTTACCAAAACAAATGCCAAAAGATAAATTTTAACTTTTTAATAAATTGTGAAATACTAAAAGACGAACTCCCAATTCAAAAGAAGGTCTCGGATTTGGTACAGTTGGACCAGTCGATGATTCTGAATTTTGCATGGTTGTTACTAGTGAGTCAGAAGAGGATTG
>NW_018228178.1:38779-43642 GCF_001263595.1 Phalaenopsis equestris
GAAGAAATAGAAAAAGATCACCCTGGGTTTTGAAGAACGACCCTGGCCTACATTTAGAAGTTCTCTACTTGATGACGAAGAATCTGCAAAATTGGTCAAACTATTAACAGAATTCAAAGATTGCTTTGAATGGAGCTACGATGAAATGTCAGGGTTGTCAGCAGGGGTTGCAGTCCATAAACTTGGGGTGGACAAGAATATAACCCCAGTAAAATAAGCTCCAAGGAGAATGCGCCTTGAAATAGAACAACAAGTTATCGCCGAAGTATAGAAGTTGATAGATGCTAAATTTGTTAAAGAGTAGCGGTACCCCAAAGGGTTGGCCAACATCGTACCTGTTAAGAAGAAAAATGGACAGATCCGTGTTTGTGTCGACTTCAGAGATTTGAACAAGGCATGTCCAAAAGACAAATTTCCACTGCCAATACCAGAAATGATGGTGGATATTGCTTCAACACATGAAATTTTTTCCTTCATGGATGGATCATCAGGATACAACCAAATAAAGATGGCTCCTGAAGATACAACACTTACACCTTTCAGAACACCGATCAGAAGGAATTTTTTGCTACCTAGAGATGTCGTTCGGTCTAAAGAATGCCGGAGCAACATATCAGCATGCAACGACAAAGATTTTTTACGACCTCATTCACAATCAAGTAGAATGCTACGAGGATGATCTGGTCATCAAAAGTAAACAAAAAATAGACCATTTGTACGATTTGAGGATCGTGTTTGAACGATTACGATGATATGACCTTAAAATGAATCACTTAAACTGCGCCTTTGGTGTTACATCTTGGAAAATTCTAGGATTCTTTGTTCGTCATCGGGGAATCGAGATCGACCCAGAAAAAATTAAAGCTATCTTGGAAATGCTTTCCCCTAAAACCTTGAAACAGCTACATTCCTTCCAGGGGAAGCTGGCATATCTAAGATGCTTTATTTCTAATCTCTCAGGTAGGTGTCAACCTTTCTCGGCATTGATTGAAAAGGATGTCAAATTTATTTGGGAAGAGAACTGCCAGCGGGCCTTTGAGGATGTTAAATAATATTTAATGACACCTCCTATTTTGGCAGCCCCTATACCGGGGTTATACCGCGGCTTTAGATGACTCTCTTGGAGCCCTCTTAGCCCAAGTTAATGAGGAGGGTAAAGAAATGCGCTCTACTACTTGAGTCGTCGTCTAATACTGACGGAGATAAGGCATCCACCTATTGAGAAGCATTGTCTGACATTAATTTTTGCAGCTCAAAGGCTTAGACATTACATTCTTTCTCATATGATCACCCTGATTTTGAAAGTTAATCCATTGCAATAGTTGATGACCCGACCAACACTCTCCGGATGTTTAACGAGATGGTCAATGATCTTATTACAATTTGATATAACTTTTGTGCCCCTCCGTGCTATCAAGGGATAGATACTAGCAGACTTTCTCGTTTTACACCCACTGCCAGCTGGGTCCTCTCTCAACGACGAGTTACCGGATGAGCAAATACTACAAATGGAATTTTCTAGTGCGCAGCGCTGGGAAATGTACTTCGATGGCTCTTCGTCGACCAGGAAAGACAAAGGATCATGCATAATTATACCAGGCAAAGCAGGGATTGGTTTGATCTTCATTACGCCAGATAAGGGTATGTTGAGGTTCTCATACCACCTGACAGAGCAGTGCACCAAAAATGAAGCAGAATATGAAGCTTTAATCACCGGATTGGAATTGACAATTTCAATGGATATAACAAACATTGCCATTTATGGTGACTCTAAACTTGTCATCCAGCAAGTCGCCGGACAATACAGAATTCTGAAACCATGACTAGTAGAGTACCATCAGTACACATTGAAGCTCCTGGAGCAGATTCTTGAGGTGAATTTTTACTAGATTCCTCGGGGAGATAATTCTCATGCCAACGCTCTAGCAAAACTTGCTAAGGAAATGACATCTCCCCCGGAGGATTCCATATAAGTCATGGTGCAAGGAAGATGAGTCTTGTCTCAAAATGACTTTGAAACTCTACAGAAGCTTGGAAAAGAAGAAACAATAAATATAGTTGTAGCCATCAACGAAGATTGGTGCAAGCCATTAATAGAATATTTGCATACTGAAAAGCTACCAGAAGACAAGTCTGAGGCGCACCACATCACAAGAAGGGCGATGTCTTATGCCCTGGTGGGAAATGTTCTCTATAGAAGATTGTTCGACCAAATGTGGCTACGGTGTTTGAGCAGAGCCGAGGCATAGAATATTGTTAAAGAAGTACATGCTGGATTGTGTGGCGCTCGTTTGTCAGGACAAAAAATGAAAATGAAGATCAAAAGACTCAGGTATTATTGGCCAACAATGATGGCCGATTGCATGTATACAGCCAGAAGATGTCATCAATGCCAGTGCATGGGGTGGTCTTACACCAACCTCTGAATGTGCTACACCCAACAGTTGCCTCGTGTCCATTCAAGTGTTGTGGCACAGACATAATAGGTCCGATAGACCCTCCTTTATCAAAATTTATCCAAAGAACACAGGTTTATACTTGCTGCTACAAATTACTTCTCCAAATGGGCAGAGGCAGTATCGTTACGTGAGGTTACGACACTGCATGTCCTTTAATTTTTTAAAAGCCAAATTGTCTACCATTCCGGAGTACCACAAAGAATAATCTCTGACAATGGGACAACCTTCAAAAGTACAAAGATCAATATTTCGTAAGAATAATCTCTGACATGGGATAGATTGGAGATACCCTATAATTTACTATCCCAGAGCAAATGGTCTGGCTGAAGCTTTCAACAAGACACTGGTACAGATTTTGATTTTAAAGAAAACCTTGGATGAAAACATAAGGGATTGGCATAACAAACTATTAGAAGCCTTGTGGGCCTACCAGACGACTTTTAGGACTCCCACTCAATGTACACCTTATATGCTCCTGTACGGGACCGAGGCCGTGCTACCGCTAGAAATCCAGACACCATCTCTCAGAGCCACCGTTGCCAACCAACTCACTATGGGAGAAAGTGCAAAACTCAGAATTGAAGAACTGAATATTCTCGAGGGAAAACAATTGGAAGCACAACAACGTTTGGAGCTCTACCAGGCAAAGATGGTATAAGCCCATGAAAAATTGGTCCGCCCAAGGACATTCAAAATCAGTGACCTCATACTTGTGCTCAAAAGACCTATTCTTGCATGCCGCAAAAATAGGTGGGAAGTTCGAGCCAACCTGGGAGGGACCATTTGTCATTGAGAAGGTCTATACAGGAGGAGTCTACTAGTTACTGGACTTTCGGGGTGAAAGACCCATATTTCCGATAAATGGACGATACTTGAAAACCTATTACGCAACCTGATGCTGCTTAATGCTGCTTGCCTCTGCTCGCTTTGAAAACTTTGAAATTTTGATTGTTTTAAGGTTATCTATGTAGCCAAATGTCTGTGACCGGGTCCAAATTTTGTAATTAACCTCAATATAATGAAAATTTTGAGAAAGATTTTTGAACTTTACACGTTCTCTTTTCTACTTTTGAATTTAAATACTCTAATAAATTAAACGAAACTCACACATAAAATGAATAATCCTCTTCACCAAAATAAACTAAAATTTACTTTAATAAATACTTTGTTTTGTTCTTGTTCATGCCAAGCTTTGGCCTACTGACATTTTTCCTGTCGTCTGCAAAAAAATGTCAGGGCAGAGGCTGATCTTTGCCTTCCAGGACGGCTGGAACCTCGCACTGAATGAAGAGATGGTGCAGTAAGGAGGTGTCATAGATTTCAACGTGGATTTAAACCAGGTTGATATGGACTACGAGGGTCCTCTAATGGATGTAGTCAGCAATAAAGAAAAGGAGGGACTGCCTTCACTGTTGAGGGTGACCACTCAAGACAATGTGTCACGGAAAGGTAAAAACGTGATAAAGGAAGGAGATCTGATGGAGGGGACCAGCCGTCTGCCCTCCATGATAGCTACTCCAGCAAGGGACCTGGTATCCGCCCATAATGAACGGCTACCGAATACTCCACTCTGCAGGACGCATCGCAGAAATGCCTGCCAAAAGAAACAGAGAGCCTTTCTACGACAGGAACGCTAACGCCAGAGAGACGTGAACAGTTTTCTTACCCCCATTCCTGAGGGACATATTTACAACCCAGATATGAGAGAAACTTCTGCCAGCCTACCCACTACAGATGAAGAGTCAGGATTTGGGACAGAATCATATGTGCTCCCAGTTCCAGATATCTTATGCAATGGTTGCCCAACATGCAACGTTGAGTTACCGATCGAGACATTAGTCACGGGTGCATTAGTAGAGTGCCCGAACTGCAACGTTCTGCATCTACAGCGTTTCTGTACATTAGAAGAATACACTTCAATCACCAATGAGTCTCAGACTCTAGACTTCACGACAAATGAACCATATATCCCACTGGGGACGGATCAGCACGCACCATGGAGCCCAGGATCATACATCCCAATAGAGGCTGAATCTCATATTCTGGATCAACCAACACTAGTTTGGGTTCCCGCTGAAGCTCGAAGGAAGGAACGCCCACGATAGCTGCCAACTCATGGTATGGTAGAATATTACAAGATAAGCAGAGTAAATAAAAGAGAATTCGAGTTCTATGAAGAGGTTCATGGAAAGTTTGTCAACATATTGGAAGGCATGGAGCTATATACCAATGTTTTCTTTGAAACTAATGAAAGAAGCATTCTGGAATGCATCTTTGATTTAAGAGACAGAGGCCGAGCGGGCCTTCTCATGGAAAGAACATATTCCAAACCGAAGAAATGGATGAGGGGAAAGGGAAGAATCCCCATCCAATGCGGCTGGTGCTAAAAATTTACGAAAGAAAA